>NW_022589719.1:27879334-27927325 GCF_004348235.1 Phoca vitulina | reverse complement strand
TTCTTCTTCTTCTTCTTCTTCTTCTTCTTCTTCTTCTTCTTCTTCTTTTCTTTCTTTCTTCTTCTTCTTCTTCTTCATTTAATGGCCTTGTCTTTAAACTTTCCTCACATGGCTTTGAGAATCTGCTCTCCAGAATCTCCAATGTCTGACGGCTCTTCCTTTTTTTCTTCAACCTCTTATCTATAACCATACCTTAAGTCCAAGACCTGTCTTCAAATTTCTCACTTACAAACTTTTCCTTCCATTTACATAAACCGACAAATCTTACAGTTTGAGTTGCGCCCCCCCCCCCCCCGAGATGGACTATTGACGCTTGAAAATCAGAAAATGTAGAAAGTTATAGTGGAAAGAATCAAGCTGAAGTTCAAATTTTGTCCTTCACCAATTACTACGTGGCCTTGCCCATATCATTCATTCTTTCAAAGGTTGTTTTCTCAGCAGCAAAAACAAAACAAAACAAAACAAAACAACCAAAACCCCCAAACCAAACCAAAACAAAAAAATCCCAAGCCAAAAAACCCTGTAGGATTGCGTTGGGGAGCAAATAAGAGAAACTGGCACAACACTGAAACTCAAACAAGAACTATCACTGGGAACGCCTGCTTTCAGAGTGGTCCGCACCAACCACCACGGATCTCTGCGGTCACTTGATCACAGGGCTAGAGGGGCGTGATTGCACAGGTGGCGCCCTTATGCCCTACCTTTCCGCTCCTCCCGGAGTCCCGGCCGCAGCGCTTGCCCAGCGGGCGCCCCTTCTTCAGCGGCGCCCCTCATTCCCCCTCGCGCGGTTCCAACGCCGCGGTTGTGGTCAAGAGCGCGGCGTGGCGGCGCAGTGCGAGGAGCCCCGAGCCGCCACCCGCGAGGTGGGGGCCGCCAAGTTCTGCTGAGTGCGGGCTCCTAGAACACTGGCTGGGCATGAGATGGGGAGCGGAGAGGGCACAGACTAAGCCTTTCCCGCCGGTGTTAGCATGGCACCCTGACGACAGATCTGGGCTGCTCCTGATTTCCCTGGCGGCCTGGGCAGAGACATCTCCATCAGATATCCTCCTCTCCACTTTTCTGCTAGGTTAGCGTCAGCAAAAGTCCCTTCTACCTTTAATTTCCGCACAGCGTAGAGGAAAGAGTACTGGTCAGCAAACCTGGGTTTTGGTCCTTAAGTCTCCTTTTTATTAGATACATGAATGCCTGGGCAAAATATTTCTCTTCCCTGTTCTTTAGATTGTTTCTCTGCACAGTGAGATAATCTGTGTTCTGTGTACCTCCCACATTCACACTAATTTACTCTGAAAACCGAAATCAGGTTATACAAGCTTAAAATTTGCCATAATCAGTTCCCGAACACTAAGATGTTAGAATCCTAACTTGAGTGCTATCTCCATGAGGCAGATACCATGTAGAACCTTTTTCCTTTTTAAAGATTTTATTTATTTGACAGAGAGAGCAGAAGAGCACAAGCAAGGGGAACAGCAGAGGGAGAGGGAGAAGCAGACTCCCCACTGAGCAGGGAGCCTGATGTGGGACTCGATCCCAGCACCCTGGGATCATGACCTGAGCTGAAGGCGGACCCCTAACCTTCTGAGCCACCCCGGTGCCCTAGAACATTTTTTCTTAAACAAACAAATCACTGAACACTCAGTGTTGAGGGCACTGTGTATGACACATAGTAGAAATGAATAAATGAATCAAAGGTCATCCACTCAAATTCCCTTGGTTTATACTGAGTCCCAGCTTACGAGAATAAATGCTTCGCTCTGATGGCCAACTAAAGGGAACCTTAAGACAGGGAGTGGAATGAACATTTTTTGAGGCTTTAGGTATCAGATGTTTTACACATTGTATATTTTTTTGAGCAAATTATTTGTTAAGCATCACTGTGTGTCAGGTACTATTCCACATACTGGGGCTAAAGCAGTGAAGAGAATACATGTATGTCCCTGAACCTCACAGGGCTTACCTTGGAGGTGGGTATGGATGGAGGAGACAAATACCAGTGTTAAGAAGTCAGGGAAATGAATATGACTCAGCATAGGAGACGAAAAGCATGGCCACCAAAGGACCTGAAGCGCTCTGGAATCTGATGAAGAAAATGCAAAATTATGGTAAAAGCCTCCCGATGGTCAGTTAAGATGAGCACTGAGCATTGGTCATTAGATTTTGCAATATGAAGATCCCTGTTATCATTGGCAAGAGTAGTTTTAGGGGAAAGTGGAGGCCAAACTAACTGGAATGGATTCAAGAGAGAATAATAGGAGATAATTGGGGAATAGTCAATACAGACAGTTCTGAGTTTTGTTTTTAAGGGAAGGAAAGAATGGAGTCAGAGTAGAGGCAGAGAGGATCGGGAGATTTTTGTTTTGTTTTGTTTTACGTAGGAGAAAGAATTACACGTTTATATGTTGGTAGGGGTAATTCAGAAGAGAGGGAAAAACTGAAGTCATCAGCTGAGCTGAGGGCACAGTGGGGTCTTTTGACTGTGTCCCCCGGAATCTGCCCTCTAGAGTGGACAGACCCCTGTATGTTCTCCACCACTTTCTGTACCTTCTTGGCCTGAAACCTAGTTTTCCTTTGAGGATAATACATTTTTTTAAACATTTGCTCACTCTCTAGAACCATGGATCCTTGGGTAGGGAGAATGAGGAATGCGTTTTCTATGAATTCTGCTGAAACTTTGAGACCCACACTGTTCAGTGCAAAAACCACTAGTCACATGCGGCAATTAGACATTTCAAATGGAGTCTGAGTTGACATGTGTTTTAAGTGTAAAACGCACACCAAATTTTGAAGACTTGATATGCTAAAAAGAATGTCAAAAGGATAAATATTTTTGACATATTGGGCTAATGAAATTTATTATTAAAATTAATCTCATTCGTTTCTGTTTATTTTCTTAGTGTGGCTACTAGAAAATTTAAAATTGCACATGTGGCTCATACTTCTACTGGATAGTGCTGTTCTAGACCTTTTTACTGTCTTATAAACCTCTTCCCTTTCAGCTCTTCTCATCTTCTTAATGTCTTTTCTTTACATTAACATAAAATCCTAACAACTTAACAAGGCCCAAGAAGTACTACGTGAGCTGGCTCTGTCTATCCTTCCAACTCCATCCTTAAATCACCTTCTTTTTTGATTAATGAGTTCTAACCACACCATCCTCTCAAATCAGCCAATCCTTTCCCCTTCTCAGACTTCCTTCTATCTCCTCTGCTTGGAGCACTAGTCTTCTGACTTTAAAAATGGTTGGCTCAACTTTTTCCTGCTGGTTTCAACCGAAAAGTCACATTCTTAGAAGAGCATTTATTTCTTATCTAAAATAGTGCCCACTATACACCCCACCTCTCTTCCCATCATCCTGATTTCTTAAAAAGCACTTCCTAAAATTCTTTCTCTTTTTTAAAACTTATGTATCATTTATCTTCTTTATTTTTCTTATTTTCTTTTTTTTTCAGATTTTATTTATTTATTTGTCAGAGAGAGAGAGACAGTGAGAGAGGGAACACAAGCGGGGGAGTGGCAGGCAGGGGGAGAAGCAGCTCTCCGCTGAGCAGGGAGCCCGATGTGGGGCTTGATCCCACGACCCTGGGATCATGACCTAAGCCGAAGGCAGACACTTAACCAACTGAGCCACCCAGGCATCCCTCATTTATCTTCTTTAGTTCCATTAGAGTAGGGGTCTTGTTTGTCTTGTTTACACCCAGTGTCTAAAACAAGGGCAGACCTAAATCTATGCTAAATGAACATAAGCAATAAAAATGGGTTATATGTATGATAACATAGGAATATTTAATTTTTTAGTCAAAATAGTACAAATGTGGCTTGGCAGTATTAGAAACTATGTTTAAATGTTAATTGTAGGGATTAGAAATAAGTGATTAAGTTATCTTAATTTAATTAAGAGTTATTATGGTTAAAACAACTGTGGGGTTTTTTGTTTGTTTGTTTACCACTGTCTGTCTCTTCTTTAGTTTCCAACACTTGGTTCACTCCTAGTTCTCTTTGGACTCTTGTGGACTCCTTTCCCTGGCCTTATATTTTGGTCTTAAATGATATTCTTCCCTAGGGTCCCTTCTATTTTCATTTTCTTCAGAAATCACAATTAGAAAGATATAGAGCTGAACTTAACAATTTAGTTTACAAACTTTAACGGGTTTTATTTATTTGACTAATTCTGTGATTTGGTTTTTTAACTCTGAGGGCCTTTTTGAGGGCCTTTACAGGGGTCTTGGGATCTCTAAGATATCATCTGGCCACTACTTTGTAAAGTTTTATGCCTGGTTTCTTGTGGACATTTGGATTGCTGGACCTGCGCTTCTCCATGGGACATGCCATTTGCACATACAGCGTGTACGACAACCATATAAACAACTTCCAAAGCTGAACTTCCACCTTAGAATTCTCCACTGAGTTCCTAGTCTCATATTCCCAACTTCCTACGAAATATTTCTACATATATTCAAAGCAACTAGGATCTGATTTAAATTCATCATGTGCCTATAAAGATTTTCTTTTTCCTCTCCATCAATTAATAGCATCGCTATCCAGCTAAGTGCCCAAACCTGAGCACTGGAGTCACTTGTGAATCGAAATAATCTCCAAATCCTTTTGATTTCATCTTTCACATACAGTTTAAATTTTTCTTCCCTGTCTTTGTCTCCCACCATTCGAGTGGAAGTATGCATCATTCCTCCCCTGGAAAACTGTAGTAAACTTCTAACCTAGGTAACCCACTTTTAGTAAAACAGCTGCTTCAGGCCCATCCTCCACATTCCAGCTACAAGGAACTAACCAAAAGTCTAATCATGATTTTATTTATTATGTTTCCACAGTACTCCGTCACTTACAGACTAAAATGCCAACGCCTTAGTGTGTCATCCAAGTGATGTTATCTGTTCCCTGTCTACCTTCTGCCTTCATTTACCACCTTCTCTCCACAGGCACTGTGGTTCACCTTCATCAAGCTACCTGCCGTTCTGCAAATGTGCCATGATTTTTCCCCTTGGTCAGAGCAGGTCAAGTTGCCTTTGCAATATTAAGTCATTCTGATTAAATCTATATTTCTGAATGAATGTGACAAAGTTGGGTAAGTAAAGAGATACCATTATCATTAGGCATTAGAACATTTTTTGTGTGGGTAGAATTAATCTGTTTTACTTTTTTTCCATTCAATCTCAGAGTCTGGATCTTAATTTTTAATGGCTGAAAACATTTTTTTTCTTAAAATTTTGTGGGTTTAATGTCAGTCCAACAGTTTGAGTTCTTAAAAATTTGGTTAATTAATAACACTGAGGCATTATTGTCAAATTATCTCTTTATTTTTTCTTTCCCCTTACTGTTTTTTTACCATAGAATTGTCCCTTTGGGAAGTTTTTTCAAATTTCAGTTACTATAATCTATATTGTTGAGTATTCCCTATTATCTGACATTTGTTATGAGTAAAACCCAAAAGTCTTAGGCCTAAATTTGATAGATGAGTGTGTTTATTGATTTCCTATTCTGCCAGCCTAAAATCTGTACTGAAAAGTCCCTTGTAATTCTATTTCTTCACATTATTTGAACTCTTTGTTTTTATTCCCTCTTCTATCAATTATTTGTACTTTAATATGAGTGAATTTTAAAGTTGAAATTGCTGTTAGTCTATTCCCATGAGAACCTTGATTAGAACAAAAGAATGATCTTGGTATCTCTGATTTTACACGGACATATATGCAGTATCTGAAGACAGGCTCTGTTACCATCTGATTCTTAATACCCTCCTACCTCCCAAAGTCCCAACCCTCAGCACTTCCCCTACCTCATATCTTATCCACTTCCAATACTCCCAGGTGCCAGAATCTGTTCCCATAAATTCCTGACTCTCCATACTCTTTTGGAGCAAGTATATAGACAAGAGTCCCCACTATTGGAACCTAATATTGCCTTTGAATTGTCCCTTAAGTCTGGGCCTGTGATGTGAGTTTTAAAAATAGTTGACATCCAGCAGACACATGAAAAAGTGCTCAACACCAGTCAGGCATCAGGGAAATCCAAATCAAAACCT
This sequence comes from Phoca vitulina, assembly GCF_004348235.1. Classification (NCBI taxonomy): domain Eukaryota; kingdom Metazoa; phylum Chordata; class Mammalia; order Carnivora; family Phocidae; genus Phoca; species Phoca vitulina. Next base: position 27,921,291 of record NW_022589719.1, on the reverse strand, counting down.
CAATGAGATACCGCCTCACATCAGTCAGAATGGCTAAAATTAACAAGTCAGGAAATGACAGATGTTAGCAAGGATGCGGAGAAAGGGGAACCCTCCTACACTGTTGGTGGGAATGCAAGCTGGGGCAGCCACTCTGGAAAACAGTATGGAGGTTCTTCAAAAAGCTAAAAATAGAGCTACCCTATGTCCCAGCAATTGCACTACTGGGTATTTACCCCAAAGATACAAATGTAGGGATCCGAAGGGGCACCTGCACCCCAATGTTTATAGCAGCAATGTCCACAATAGCCAAACTGTGGAAAGAGCCTAGATGTCCATCAATAGATGAATGGATAAAGAAGGTGTGGTATATATATATACAATGGAATATTATGCAGCCATCAAAAAAATGAAATCTTGCCATTTGCAATGATATGGATGGAACTAGAGGGTATTTTGCTAAGTGAAATAAGTCAATCAGAGAAAGACAATTATCATATGATTTCACTGATACAGGGAATTTAAGAAACAAGACAGAGGATAATAGGGGAAGGGAGGGAAAAATGAAACAAGATGAAACCAGAGAGGGAGACAAACAATAAGAGACTCTTAATCTCAGGAAATAAACTGAGGGTTGCTGGAGTGGAGGGGGTGGGAGGGATGGGGTGCGTGGGTGATGGACCTTGGGGAGGGTTTATACTATGGTGAGTACTGTGAATTGTGTAATACTGATGAATCACAGACCTGTACCCCTGAAACAAATAATACATTATATGTTATTTAAAAAAATAGTTGGCATCGAAGTGAAAGATGTAGATGTGCCTTTGACAAGAGTTTTCTGAATGAGTGATAAATGAAACAAGTTGAAGATAAATTTTGTCTTCCAGATTTGGAGTGGTAAATGTGGAGAGAGTAGAACTATATATAGCTTTACTAAATAGCTTCTGCACCAACTTTTCTTGGGATAATATCTGATGTTCCAACTCTCTAGCTCTAAAACATCTGATTTTTGAAGACATTAGAATATCTTGAATTTTTATATACAGCAAATTATAAAATATAGGGACCACAGATTTCTTTCTAAAAAATATTTATTTATTTGAGGGAGAGAGAGAGAGCAAGTGAGCAGGGGGAGGGGCAGAGGGAGAGGGAGAGAGAGAATCTTAAGCAGACTCCATACTGAGCATGGAGCCTGATGCGGGGCTTGATCCCACAACCCTGAGATCATGACCTGAGCTGAAATCAAGAGTCAGACACTTAACAGATTGAGCCACCCAGGTGCCCAGGACCATAGATTTCAGCGTGCCTTTAATCCTGTGCCTGGTGATGGCATGCCAAATGTCCTTGGTCCAAGGGGAATATATATCAAATAAAGCAGATCTGAGACAGATAATCATACCTACCTACCTCTATTGTTTCAGGAGAGTGAAGATATAGAAAACAAACTTCTAATTTATTCAGTTTTGTATAGGGGGGTGGTTTTTTTTTTTTTTTTACATTCAATTATAAGCCAAACAAGCAAACAAATAAAACAACAAAGTACTCATTTACCTCAGGATTTTTCAACTTTCTAGAAAACTCTGTAGAGTGAACATTTTCAGTTTTCCAATTATATTAATATATTAGCCCTTCATAGTGGGTTTATGTCCTGATTTACCAGAGAGAAATGAAATACTGACTCTAGCAGTCATAGATGATTAAAACATTGCTTTTTATGTCCAGTAAAACTTTGTGCTCACTCCAAGATGTTGAATAGGAATAAAATACTGTTCCATAGCTTGAAAAGAAAAATGTATTATGTATATAAATCTGTAAAAATACTGGGGCGTCTGGATGGCTCAGTTGGTTAAGCATCTGACTCTTGATTTTGGCTCAGATTATGACCTCATGGGTCCTGAGATTGAGCCTCAAGTAAGGCTCCATGCTCAGCAGGGAGTCTGCCTGGAGATTCTCTCCCTCTGCTCCTTCCCCCACGTGCTCTCTGTCTCTCAATTAAATAAATAAATCTTTAAAAAATATATATATATAAATACTTATTTTAAAGTATATAATAATGTAAAATTATAGAAAGTTTATAAAAGAGGAAAAACACCCATAATAGCATGATGATTTTATGAATTATTCATATCAGTATATTTAGTCAGTTAAAATGTATTATTTTTCTTTTTTTAAGATTTTATTTATTTTAGAGATAGAGATAAAGATAGAGAGGGAGTGCAAGTAGGGGAAGAGCAGAAGGAAGAGGACAAGCAGACTGCCTGAGCACAGATCCTGACTCGGGGCTTGATCCCACAACCCTGAGATCATGACCCGAGCCGAAATCAAGAGTTGGATGATTAACCAACCACCTGAGCCACTCAGGTGCCCCAGTTAAAATTTATTATTAATAGTTAAACTTAAAAATATGCCACAGGGTGTTTGGTGTATCAGATCTGAAAATAATAATTTTCAGAAGAGTGAGCTGTTAATCATTTCTCTGTGTAAGTGGATACAAAGCATTATTTTGGAGTGTTAATCTTTTTGGATTCTTCTCTGACCCGATATGTGGTTCTACAGATTCCAGGAAATTGGCATCCAATATACATAACATAACATAACTTCTTTGAGGGGGGCATGGAGAGGACTTGACAAAAGATGCCTTTCCTAGTATATTGGGATGTAGAGGTGGCTGTTGAGCAGATAAGGTGAGAGAATTTGCATAGAGGGCAAAGGGTATCTGAGGAGGAAGGAACTAAGATGGTAACACATTTCCTTCGAACCACAGTTATTAGAACCTCCCTGGTGGACTGACATAGTCCCAAATTAGGTGTGCTCTCAGGAAAGGGCATGACAGGGGAACTCACCAGGAAGGAAGGTATCTGGATGGTGCCTTTGGGCTTAACGGAAAGGTACAAGAGTTCTTGGAGGCCTCCCTGTACTATGTGGGACTAGTTTTTCAGATTCACCAATTGACTCCATAGGTTGACATTTGCCGTCTTCAATCAGAGGGACTGAAATTAAAAAAAATTAACATTAAAATATATTAAAAATTCATGAAGCTAAATGTGAAATAAATTTAAATAACTAAATAATAAAATGATTTGTTAAGTTTGCACTTCTGAAGTTATCTAAGCTTAAAGCTACCTTTTAGGACACTATAAATTCAAATACCTTCTCCTAGTCTGTGGCTTGCCTTTCCATTTTTTAAATAGTGTATTTTGTTGAACAGATGTTCCTAATTTTAATGTATACCATTTTATCAATTTTATCAATATTTTTCCAATGGTCAGTGCTTTCTGTATCTATTTAAGAAATCTCTACTTGCCTCAAGATCATGAGGATATTCACCTATATTAAAATCTAAAAACTTATTGTATTATCTTTTTTAAAAATTGTGGTAAAATATATATAATATGAAATTCATCAGTTAAACCCTTTGTAAGGGTACAATTCAGTGGTATTAAGTACATCCACAATGCTATATACACATCACCACTATCTATAAGCCTAAACTTTTTCATCATAAACTCTGTATCCATTAAAATATAACTTCCCCTCTTCTCTCCTTCTAGTACCTGGTAAGTTCTCTTCAGCTTTCTGCCTTTATGATTTTCACTATGCTAGGTACCTCATGTAATTGGAATCATACATTACTTATCCTTCTATGTCTGATTTATTAACTGTGTATAATGTTCTCAAGGTTCATTCATGACGTAGCATGGATCAGAATTTCATTCCTTTGTAAAACTAAATGCTATTTCATTGACTGTACAGATCACATGTTGTTTAACCATTCATCTGTTGATGAAGATTTACATTGTTCCCACGTTTCGCCTATTGTGAATAATGTTGCTGTGGACATTGGTTTACAAGTATCTGTCCGAGCCCCTGTATTCAATGCCTTGGAATATACATCTAGAAGTGGAATTGCTGGAATGTATGGTAATGCTATGTTTAAGTCTTTGTTTAATTCCACTGCTTTCCAGAGACTACAACATTTTGTATTGCTACTGGCAAAGCACAAGAGTTCCAACTTTCTACATACTCATCAACATTTGTATTTTATTTATTTATTTTAAATAATAGGCATCCTAGGGTGTGTGAAGTGACATCTCATTGTGGTTTGGCTTTGCATTTTCCTAATGATTAATGATGTTAAGCATAGTTGCATGTGCTTATTGGCCATTTGTACCTCTTTGGAGAAATGTTTATTCAGGTCCTTTGCCCATTTTTGGATGTTTTGTTGTTGAGTTGGAGTTTTTATATGTTCTGGATATTAATCCCTTGTCCTATATATGACTAGCAAATATTTTCTCCCATTTGGTAGCTTGTTTTTTCACCTTTTTGATTGTGTCTTTTGATGCACAAAAGCTTTTAATTTTGAGGAAGTTCAATTTATCTACTTTTTCTTTTGTTGCTCATGCTTTTGGTGTCATACCCATGAAATTGTTGAAAAATCCAATGTCATGAAAATTTTCTTGATGTTTTTTCCTAAGAATTTTATAGTTTTAGCTCTTAAGCTTAGGTCTTTGGTCTATCTTGAGTTAATTTTTGTGTATGTATATAAGGCAAGGGTCCAATTTCATTCTTTTGCATATGAATATCCAGCTTTCCCAGCACCATTTGTTGAAAAAAACTGTCCTGTCCCCATTGGATGGTCTTGGCACCTCTGTCAAAAATCAGGTGGCCAAATATGTGAAGATTTATTTCTGGTCATCCTATTCTATTCCATCAATCGATGTCTATCTTTGTGCAAGTACCACACTGTTTTAATTCCTAAGCTGAAATGGCACAAAGCAAAGAAGTAATTACCATTCACTTATGTGGAACAAATTTTGAAAGTTCCCAGGCCCCAAAAATAACCTCATAGGCTTTTCTGATACCTTAGGATACATCTTGCTAATGGATGCACAAGATAAATTGAGATAAAGCACAGATGCTCAGAGACACAATTCAAAGTTATGGCAGCTTGATGCTGAGATGCTGAGTATAGCTCTCTAGGGAAGGAGCTTGGCAGAGCTATGTTTGCAGCTTAGGATGCATAATGCCTCTATAATGGCTCACTGCAAAACAAATGCTAAACATTATTTTCACTTTTTGTCCTTTTTTGTTAAAGCAAAAATCTTCTTTGGATTTCTTTCAGTTAGTGAAAACAGGCATTAATGCAAGTCTTTTTTCTTCTTTTTGTAGGTCTTTTGTAAAAGTGAAGTGACACAACACAGACTTTTGAAAAGTGTGGAGGGGATACATGTATAATTTTGTAATATAATTTAAAATCAGGAAGTGTGATGCCTCCACTTTGTTATTTTTTCTCAAGATTGCTTTGGCTATTTGTGGTCTTTTGTGGTTCCATCCAAATTTTAGGATTTTTTTTTCTATTTCTTAGAAAATGAAATACCATTGGAATTTTGATGGCTTGCAATGAATCTGTAGATCCCTTTAGGTAGTATGGATATTTAAACACTGTTAATTCTTCCTTCCATGAACATGGGGTATCTTTTCATTTATTTACACCTTCTTCAATTTATTTCATCAATGTGCTAAAGTATTCAGTGTACAAATCTTTCACCACCTTGGTTAAATTTCTTCCTAAGTATTTTATTATTTTTGATGCTATTGTAAATGAGATTCTTTTATTTCTCTTTCAGTTAGCTTATTGTTAATGTGTAAAAATGCAATATTATGTTGATTTTGTATCCTTCAACTTTACTGAATTCATTTATTAGTTCTAAGTGATTTTGTGGAAACTTTAGGGTTTTCTACTTATAATACCATGTCATATGCAAACAGAGATGATTTTACTTCTTTTCTGATTTGGATGTCTTTTATTTCTTTTTCTTGCCTAATTGCTTAGGCTAGGACTTGCAGTACAATGTTGAATGGAAATGGCAAGAATGAGCATCCTTATATTGTTTTTGATCTAGAGGAAAAGATTTCAGCTTTTCAACATTGAGTATGATGTTAACTGTGGGTTTGTCATATATAACCTTTATTATGTTGGGGCACATTCTTTCTATTCCTAATTTTTGAGAGTTTCTTTTTATCATGAAGGATATTAAATTTGGTCAAATGTTTTACCTCAACTATTGAAGTGATTATATAATTTTTATCCTTCATTATGTTAATGTGTTATATCACATTTATTTATTTGGTTATGTTGAACCATCCTTGCATCCCAGGGATAATCCCACTTGATCATGATTTATGATCCTTTTAATGTACTGCTAAATTCAGTTTACTAATATTTTGTTGAGGATTTTTGCATCTATGTTCAATAAGCATATTGGCCTGTAATTCCTTTTTTTGAAATGTACTTGTCTGGCTTTGGTATCAGGGTAATGCCGGCCTTGTAAAATAAATTTGAAAGTGTTCCTTCCTCTTCAATTTTTTTGAAGAGTTTGAGAAAAATTGGTATTAATTATTTAAATGTTTGGTAGAATTCAGTGAAGCCACCTGGTCCTGGGCTTTTGTTGTTTGGGAGTTTACTAATTCAATATTCTTGCTTGTTATTGGTCTGTTCAAATTTTCTATTACTTAGAAAATGCAGTCTTAGTAAGTTGTAGTTTCTAGGAATTTATCCATTTCTTCTAAGTTATCTAATTTGTTAGCATATGATTGTTCATAGTAGTCTCTTATGATCATATTTGCTTGGTATCAGTTGTAATGTCTACTCTTTCTTTTGTGGTGTTATTGAGTTAACTTTTTTCCTTAGTCTAGCTAAGGGTTTGTCAATTTTATCTTTTCAAAAATCCAACTCTTGTTCTATTGATTTTCTCTATTGTCTTTCTAGTCTCTATTTCATTTATTTCCTTATTATATCTTTCCTTCTACTAATTTTGGGCTTAGTTTATTCTTCCTTTCCTAGTTCCTTGAAGTATAAAGTTAGGTTGTTTATTTGAGATTGTTCTTGTTTTTTAATGTAGGCATTTATTGCTGTAACTGTCCCTTTTAGAACTGCATTTACTGCATCAAATAAGTTTTGATATGTTGTGTTTCCATTTCTGTTGTCTCAAGATAGTTTTAATTTTTTAAAAATTAAATATTTTTTTGATTTATTATTTCACCCATTGGTTGTTCAGAAGTGTGTTATATAATATTCATATTTTTATGAATTTTTCAGCTTTTCTCATGTTGTTGATTTGTAGTTTCATATCATTGTCACTGGAAAAGTTGGAAAAGACTTGATATAGTTTGACTCTTGTTAAATTTGTGAAGACTTGTTTTGTGACCTAATATATGGTCTATTTTGGAAAATGTTCCCTGTGCCCTGGAGAAGAATATGTATTCTGCTGCTGTTGAATGGAATGTTCCATATATGTCTGTTAGACCCATTTGTTCCAAAGTACCGTTCAAGTCAATTATTTCCCTACTGACTTTCTGTCTGGATGATCTGTTATCACTATTAATATTATTGCATTGCTGTCTATTCTTGCCTTCAGATCTGTTAATAATTGCTTAATATATTTAGGAGCTTCAAAGTCACATTTCAAAGGAGCGCACATATGGGGATGTGAAGAATTTGGACCATTTGTACAATCTACCAGTTATCAATTCTCTGTACCCTCTCATTTCTCTTCACCTATATGCTGGCTCAACTTTCTCCTAACCTTCTTGAGAGTATCAATAGTATAAATTAATTTACTCGTCTCTACTTTTTCATATACTGTTACATCCTTTTTACCTCCTGAAATTTAGCCCAAGATATAAATACCAACAATTTATTATTTGTCATTTCCATTATTTATTTGACACACTAGAATCCCTACCTTGGAACTCACCTCTCCTTTGGCTTTCATGATACCATAATTCTCTAATTTTCTTTATTTTCTATGACCACTGTCTAGACTTTGTTGTATCTTCTTTCTTGTCATGAATCTTAAAATTAGGTTTCTCCATGGTTCTTCCCTCAGTACTCTACTATTCACTCAGTACTTTCATTCTGGCTGGTTTCATTCATTCTCATATTTTAAAAAAATAATGGGGTTGAATTAAATATACAAAAAGCTGTACATATCAAGTATACAAGTAGATGAATTATCCAAAATGAAAATCTATGTAACCCACCCCATTTAAGCAAATATTACCATCTCTTGAGAAGCTCCCCTTCAGCCCTGTGATATCAAAACCCCTTTTTTTGTTTTTAACTTTTTATTTTGTAGTAAGTATAGATTCACAAAGCTTCACAAAATTATAGATTCACAAATATAGTAGAGAGAGGTCCCATGTAGCTTTCACTCAGTATCCCCAGTGGTTTTGTCTTACGTAGTTATAGTGCAATATCCAAACTGAAAATGTGATATTGGTATTATGTGTGTATAGAATTCTATGTCATTTAATTATATACGTAATTCATGTAATCTCCACCACAATCACGATACAGACCTATTCCATTACCACAAAGATCTCCCTGATGCTACCCTTTATAGTCACAACCATCCCCCATCTCCTTACCATCTTTAACCCCTGGCAGTCATTCACCTGTTTTCCATCTTTGTCATTTAAGAATGTTTATATAAATGGAATTTGTATGTGACCTTTTTGAAATTGACTTTTTTCCCCTCACTTAGAATAATGCTCTTGAGATCCATTCAAGCTGTTATATTTGTTAACACTTTATTAAGAGTTTTTGCATTTGTATTCAAGAGGGATATGATCTGTAGTTTTTTTCTTTTTTCCTTTTTTTCTTGTACTGCCTTTGTAATGTTTAGCCATCAGAGTGATACCAGCTTCCTAGAATGAGAGGTAAAGTGTTTCCTCCACTTCTATTTTCAGGAAGAGATTGTGTAGAATTGGTGTTAATTTTTCTTAAACTATTTGGTAAACTTCTCCAGTGAAACAGTGTAGGCTTGGAAATTTCTTTTGTGGCTAGTTTTAAATTATCAATTCAATTTTTAAAGTAGTTGCAAGGCTAGTCAAATGGTCTATTTCATATTAGTGAGTGGTGGTAACTTGTACTCTTCAAGGAATTGGTCCATTTCATGTAAGTTGTTGATTTTGTGCAAGCTGTTGATTTTATGCATATAGCCTTGTTTGTAGGATTCCTTTATTGTCCTTTTGATGTCTGCAGGATCGATAGTGAAATCTTGTTTCATATATTGTTAATAATGTGTTTCCTCTCTTTGTCAGTCTTGCTAAAGTTTTGTCAATTTTGTCAATCTTTTCAACAACCAGGATTTTGTTTCATTTAATCTATTTTTCTGTTTTCAGTTTGATTTCTTATTTTTTGCTTCTTTCTGCTTGCTTTGGGTACATTTGCTCTTTTCAAGTTTCCTAAGGTTAGGACTTAACATTAATTTAAGGCTGTTTCTTTTACTAATGTAAACATCAAATGCTATAAATTTCACTGTTATAGCTGCATCACACAAAATTTGATCTGTGGCATTTTCATTATCATGTAGCTCAATACATTATTAAAAAAATTCCCTTAGAGACTTCTTGTTTGACCTATGGATTATTTAGAAGTGTGTTAATAACCATTTTTTCTTCTGAAAAGTTACCACTATATTGACTTCCAAAAGGTCTTTTACTTGCTTTGATCTTTAAGCAAATCGAATCTTGAACTATGTAATACTTTGTGTTTGATATTTTTGTTCAATATTAATCCATTCTATTATTGACGAGCATTTGGATTTGGAATTTTAGATTTTTTCAGTTGGGGTTTGGAATACTGATTCTATGGATATCTTGTTTTATGTTAAAATATATGTACTAATTTTCAGGCTACAAACCTAGGAATGGAGTTTCTAGTGTTGGCTATTCTTAAACTGTTATCCCAAGTGGCTTTAGCAATTTAGATATTTTATATGCTGGGCATTTAAGTTACAGGTTCTCTACATGATCCAAAAGAGTTGATATTATCATTCTTTTAATTTTTTTTTTTTTTTTTTGCCATTCATTTGGGTGGGTAGTGTTATGTTTTATTCAACCTATACCCTGATATTTTTGTCTGCTTTTTCCATCAATTATTAAGAAAAGTTGCTAAAATTTTCCCAGTATAATGGATGGTCTATTCATCATTTTAGTTCTTTCCACCTTTGCTTTATGTATTTTAATGATATGTCATTATTTACTTACAAATCTAGAATTATATCTTCCTGGTGGATTGACGATGTTGATGAAATTTCCTCTTCATCTCAAGAATTTTTCTTGCTTTAATATTTACCCTAATACTAGTTTGTCTACCTCTGTTCTATTTCTTTTCTTTCCTTTCTTGCTTTCTTTTGGACTTCTCATATTATTTAAGTTATAAACTATTAGGCTGTTATACAGTCTTTAATTATTCTTATAGTGATTACCTTAGAGATTACAGCATGCACCCTCCCTCAACTTATTAAGGGCTGTTATAAATCAGTTCTTTAAGGCACGGATCCTAGAACACTTTAACTCCATTTATCACCTGTTTTGTGCTATTTCAGTTCTCTTTTAAATGTTTTAATATGCCTAGAAGTTATTGTTTATATGGGCATATTCATTTATCTTTACTCAGATATTTATCCTATTTCATTTTTTTCCTTCTTCAAGTTTCTATGTGGGATTCTTTTCCTTTTGTCTTCAGAACACTTACTGAACTTTTTAATTCAATACTAATGAATTTTGGCATTTACTGTTTTTGTTAACAAATCAGCTGCCATTCTTTTATCACTGTTGCTTGAAGGTAAAATGTCTTTTCTCCTTATCTACTTTTAAGACTGTTCTCTCTCTGGCTGGTTTTATGCAGTTTTACTATGATGTGTCCTTAGATGTATTTGCTTAGTTTAGGATTATAACCCTTCTTGAATCTATGATTTGTCATTTTTTAATCAACTTGGGAAAATTCCCAGGATATAATCTCTTTGAATATCACTTGTTTTTATCTCTACTCTCCTGAAATCTCAAATATGTGGTGTTAGAACTTTTCATCAAAGCCATATGTATCTTATTCTTTTCACCTCCCACATTGCATTTTCTATCATTTTTCTCAATGCTTGAGTATGATTTTCCTTCTACTTTTTCTTTAAGCTCACTGATTTCCTCATCAGTTGTCTCATAGCTAGCTGTTACATTCATATATTTAGCTCTTAATTTGTTATGCGATTTCTCATTTCCATTTGATTCATCTTTATAATTTTCATTTCTCTGCTAAAATCTTGTCATTTAAGATTTTATAATTCTGTTATTTGGATCTACTGTGGGCCTGTGGCTTCTCTTGGATTCCAGTTAATTTTTTTTCCCTTTAAACTCTTGTTTTGATTAAATCCCAGACATTGTGTATGAAAAACTGTAGTGATAACTTGATGCTCAGGATAATGCTATCGTTCTCTTGAAATTTTTACTTTGGTAGAATATCAGATTTGGAGAAGCTCACTTTAGTACAATCTGTAACCAAGCTGATTCGGGTCGTAGCATCAGTCTATGAGAGGGAAGGCCCATTTTTGCTCACCTTTACCGTTAGGATGTAGCCCTTGTAGAGAACAAAACAGAAAATTCTGGGTGTTTATGAGCTTCTCACACTTCAGTGAGCCTGAGCTCCAATTAATTGTCTTTACAACCCAAAAGAATACTGGAAGCTCTTCTCAGCTTCTTAATCTCTCATCTGCTGTTTGTGATTCAGAAAATGCATCTGGGAGAAAAGCTATGTCAAAAGCCTGGATTTATTTTGTCTTCAACTCTGGAATCTTGGCTCCTTAAATCTTAGCTTCCTTAAATCCTAGATCTCAGATACCCTCCAACAGATGGTGTTTTAAAATTTTGGCTTGCTTTTGTTGTGTTCTTTCTAAGAACCTAGTCCTTAATTGTTGAAAATGGAAACTTATTTCCATATTTTTAACTACCACCAAAATCAATCAATATATAGCTAACTTTTATTCAACCCCCAGGTAAGTATTTTCAACTGCCTAATAGATATCTCTACTTTGATGTCTCATAATTATCTCAAATTCAATTTATCCAAAACAGAACTTATCATTCAATCCTGCTGTGTCTTCTACATTTTTTATCACTGTAGGTATCACTCAATCCAGGAACTGGGGATTCTTTTTTTTCCTTTATAACTTATGTCTAATCAGTCATCATAGCTAAAATTTACCCTCTTTTTCATTGCTTGTCTGACTCATTGCAATAGTTATCCATTACCCTCTCTCACACTCCAGCTGTTCTTATCAAATTTATCCTTTCTAATGCATTTCCACCTAATTAATATTTTTTCCTCAAAATAAATCCAAGTCTGTCATTCCCTACTTAAAAACTTAAGGGCTTCCCACTATCTGCAAGATATGGTTCAGTACAATACAGTCATCAGTCCAACAATCTTTGATGATTTGAATTAGCACCTGGCTTCTTACCTCTCCAATTTTCACTTGACCTATTCCTTCCTGTCATTGTTTTAATGATATATATTTATTTTAGCTACTGAAATATACTATGATCTTTTTCACATTTTGATTTTTGCATGAGCTAATTTCATTTGAAATGTCTTCCCACCTTCCAGTCTGCTTTGTAAACTAGGATTAATCCCCTGCTGAGAGGCTGTATCCATCATAAAGCTTTATTCCCTCTCCCTCTTATTTTCCAACAAAAGGATTGTTATCTCCTCTGTGCTACTTCAATTTTTTTCATACTTCTGTTAATATATGTATCACACTGTATCACACAACTGATGAAACCTCTTGAAATTTAAATTATATTATATTGTAATATATAATAATTTTAAAAATTAGTTTATAATTTAAATTTTAAATGTGCTGCTGTTTGTTTATTTTCTACCTTGTCTTTCAAGACGTTTCACCAGTTGTTACCTAATATTATAAAAAGATTTCATGGGTCTAAGAATTTCAGTGCTTAGCTTACGTCTATCAGTTCAACACATACTGAGTCTTCTGCGTGCCAATGACTATATTAAACTCAGGAGTATCAAAGATTAAGGGACCTCACCACAAAGAGTTTTTGTTTTAGGGGAAGAAACAAAGAGATAACAAATCAAGACTATGCAGTGTGATACATATATTAACAGAAGCATGAAAAAAAAACTGATGATGTATGGTGATTAATATAACATAATAAAATAAAATAAAATAAAAGGCAATGAGGACCTTTACATTGGCAGGATATGTATCTCATTTTATAATATAGGAAATAGTTAAAAATAAAAGCCTTTTGAGTCAGCCTAAAAAAAAATAAAAAAAAAAATAAAAGAGAGCTACATGAACTCAGTGGCATGATTAATACTGCTGAGCAAGGCTCTCTGAAGTTCTGTTCCCTATTAGAAGAGAGGGGGAATCTGAATTCAGAACAGATTTTTGGGAACTTCTCCTTACTACGGAAAAGCAGCTTGAACAGATGATCCAAGCAATGATAAGAAATAAGAAGCCAGGGAAATGAAAGGGAAGAAAGACAGTAGAGACTTTCAGGGCAGAAAGGAACTTTAATGAGGACAGGAGCAGTCAAAGAAAAACAATGAAGGGATTATGAGTTGGATGACTTTTGATTCACACTTTGTTCAGGTAGAAGCTAGTTCAGGTAGAAGAACTCATACTGAAATGTACTCTTGTAGGGGCATAAATTATTTAAAGTTTTCCTGAGAATTACATAGTATAGTGCTCCAAGTCTTTATTGCCTGTACTCTAGAGACAATCACAAATCTTTCTTTATGGTCTCTTACAAAAGCTCTATTAGGGAGAGTTGACAGCTTCAGAGTTAGACAGAGTTGACAGGTTCAGAGTACCTAGAAAATAAATTTTTCCTGTAATAATATATTTAAATAGGGAAAAACTTTCTACTTGGAGCCTACAAAAATATGTGCAGAGAAATTTTTGAATACCAAGAAGAAAAATCCAACTTGTTTGTATTTTCTTTTGCACAAAATCTGTGGGCTTTGTAGCAGCCCTGTTATACAGATATCATGCCCACATCAGGTATGAGCACCAGGAAAAATCTCACATTTCTAAGGTTTTTAAAAAGTGCTCTCAGCTTCCTCTGTAACAGCTGTGAGAGTATCTTCATTATGATGATGACTCTGAAAAAAAAAATTAACCTCTTATAAGTCATATCATGCTTCCTAAGATCATACATGTAACAAATACTTAGTTTTTTAAAAAATAAAAAGTGCTGATGTTTATAGAATAAAATGTTAAAGTACCATGTGTCCTCTTGGTGTCCCAACTATACTTCAACCCACTTTCTTAATTCCTACTAGACATTTGTAACTTTTTTTTTTTTAAAGTAGGCTCCACATCCAGTGTGGTGCCCAACGTGGGGCTTGAACTCACAACCCTGAGATCAAGACCCAACCCAAAATCAACAGTTGGATGTTTAACCAACTGAGCCACCCAGGTGCCCCAGACACTTGTGACTTTTTGGCATACTTCCAAACTTTAACAACAAAAAATTCTTCTTGACTATGAACAGATGCCAGCACCCCAAAGGTTACCTTATCATGATATTTCCCATTACCCATTTCTTCCTTCCAAAAGTAACTTGTGATTTTGACCTTTAGGTAATTAATCTTTTCTTTTCTTTCCAGTTTTACTAGCTTGCATCTCTCTGTAAACATTATAGTTCAGCTTTAGTTTTGCCTGGTTTCAAACTTCATCTGAATGGAGTCATAAAGTAGGCATTCTTTGGGTCTGCCTTTCTATATTTAACATTATATATGGTAGAGTCATCCATGTTGTTAAGTATAGGTATAGTTCATTTTAATTACTATGTAGAATTTTATTAGAGTAATATACTTCAATATATTCACCCATTTGCAGTGTTTCCACTTTGGGACTATTATGAATATATTGGTATTTTCATGGAAGTGTATCTTAGTACATATGCACACATATTTCTGTTGGGTATATACTAAAAACTAAAATTACTGGGACGCCTGGGTGGCTCAGTTGGTTAAGCGTCTGCCTTCAGCTTGGGTCATGATCCCATGGTCCTGGGATCGAGTTCCGCATCGGGCTCCTTGCTCAGCAGGGAGCCTGCTTCTCCCTCTGCCTGCCACTCCTTCTGCTTGTACTTTCTCTCTAGCAAATAAATAAAATCTTTAAAAAAATAAAAAATAAATAAAATTACTGATAGGGTATGCGCAACTTTCCATAATAATGCCCCAAAAGTTTTCAAAGTTGTAATAATTTATATTCCAAGTAGGAGTGAGAGGTTTCTTTTATCCATCGGCATTATCATCACCTAGAATTGTATTTTGAAACTTAATCATTCTGTCAGGAAATGAATATCTCAGTCTAGTTTTATTTTAATGTTATTATTGAAATGGTTGGATTTATGCCTAATACCTTGCTATTAGTTTCCTATAGGTCTTGTGTTTTTTAATGTTCCTCCTTTGCCTATTAATACTTTCTGTATATTATCTTAATTTCTTTGTTATCTTACTATATTTTTTGAGTGTTCTTAGTGTCATTAGTCTAGGAATTAGAATGTGCATCTTAATTTATCACAAACTGCTTCAGGTGCATGCTACTTTAATTCCAGTAAAATATAGAAACTTCGTTCTCATGTAGCTCTATTACTTCCACCTTCCTTTATGCTATTATTGTCATATATATTACACCTACATGTTATATACTCAACAATACAGTGTTTTTAATTTTATAATCTTATCTCTTAAAATTTCAGAGGAAAAAGGAGACAATATATATCTATAGAATAGGGGCTGGCAAACTCTGGAATATGGACCCAATCCGTTTCACTACGTGTTTTGGAAAGTTTAACTGGAACAAAACCATATCCGTTCATTTATATATTGTCTATGGCTGCTTTCATGCTATAAGGTAAAGCTGAGTAGTTGTGACAGATGGAATTAAGGTTGATAATAACATGACTTTAAAATAAAATTATTTTGGATTATCTGGGTGGGCCCAGTGCAATTTATGCAACTGTCTTTTCAATCAGTTAAGAGAAGCACAAAAGGTATATTTATATTGTTTTTTATAGTCATCTGCAATAATTACCTTTACTGATGCTCTGTATTTCTTCATGTGTTTTTGAGTTCCATCTGATATCACTTCTTTTTAAAGAACTTCCTTTAGTGTTTCTTGTAAGGCAGTTCTCCCAGCCACGCATTCTCCGTCTGCTCACCTGTGTGTGTCTTTATTTGCCTTCTGTGTTTGAATGTTAGTTAAAGGATACAGAATTCATGCTTGACTGTTTTCCTCCAACACTCTGATGTGCCATCTCATTGCCTTCGGGCCTCTATTGTTTCTGATGAGAAGTCAGCTGTTAATCTTACTGTGGTTCTATTGTACAGGAAATCATTTTTCTCTTGCTGCTTTTAAGATTTTCTCTCTCTTTTTTAGTTCAGTTTGGTTCTCAGGTGTCTAGGAGTGAATCTCTTTGTGATTATTCTAATTGGAGATTATTGAGCTTCTTACATATGCAGAATAATATTTTTCATAAAATTTGGGAAAATTTTGGCCACTATTTCTTCAAGTATATTTCCTGTTCCCTCATTTTCTGGGATTCTTATACATACGTTGGTGTACTGGATGGTGTCCCAAAGATCTCTGAGGCACTATTAATTTTTCTTCCGTTTCCTGTTGTTCTTCAGATCGGATGATCTATATCATTCTATCATGTTTGCTAATTTTGTCTTCTGTCAGCACAAGTCTGCTATTCAGCCCCTCTGGTGAGTTTTTCATTTCGGCAACTGTATTTCTACTAAAGAATTTCCATTTAGTTCTTTTTAATAATTAGCATCTCTTTTATTTATATTATTATTTATAAAAAAATTAATAGCTTTATTGAGGTATAACTGATATCCAAAGAACTGTACGTATTTAATGGGTGCAATTAGACAAATTTAAATATATGTAGATACCATGATACCATCACCACAATCAAGGCAATAGACATTCATACTCTTATTTGATGAATCATTATCATCATTTTTAATGTTAATGTTAATTAACATGTTCATTTTTTAACATTTTTTCTTTAGTTCTTTAAAGTCTCTGTTTGTGAAGCCCAACATTTGTCATTCTCTTCCCCCAAAAAACTGTAGCTACTGACTGCTTTTTTTCAGGTGTATATGTCACCATTTCCTATTCTTTGCATGTCATATTTTTATTGTTGTTGTTGAAAAATGAGTATTTTAGACAATATAGTGTAGCGACTCTGGATTCTGATTCCCTTATCTTCCCCCCAGAATGGTTGTTATTACTGCCTTTTGTGACTTGCCTGTACTAATTTTGTGGAGTCTGTGTCCCTTGCAGTGTGTGGCCTTTGATATATCTACTTATGTTTTTCATTTTTTTAAATTCATGTTTTTATTTTTAAGACTGGTTTAATGGGGCTCTCCCCTGGTCAGCATAAGTAGTCAGCCAATGACTGGTCAGAGATTTTGCTTAAACACCATGTTAAGGGCTGCACTGTGTCCCCTTAAAGTTCATATGTTAAAGTCCTAACTCCCAGTGCCTCAGAATGTGACTGTATTTGGAGATAGAGTCCTTAAAACAGTAATGAAGTAATAATAACTCATTAGGGTGGGCTTTAATCCAATCCAAATACTTACTAGTTTTACATGTAAAGATCATTGTTTATAATTTATACATACCTAACTATATATCTATATTTATGTAGATACAGATATATATTTATTTGTTAATTGTCTTTCTTCTCCACTGAAAAGGAAACTTCCTGATGGTAGGGATGTTGTCTTGTTAATCATTGCATCCTTAGTGCCTATTATAATGCCTAGTAAATAGTAGGCCCTCCATAAATATTTGTGAATGAATGAATGAATGTAGATATCTAGTTTCTTTTTTCTTTTTTTCTTGAAAGAGAAAGAGAGAGCACAGCATGCAAGAGTGGGGTGGAGCGGGGCAGAGAAAGAGAGAGAGAGAATCTTAAGCAGGCTCCACACCCAGTGCAGAGCCCTACGCAGGCTTTGATCTCATGACCCTGAGATCATGACCTGATCAGAAATCAAGAGTTGGACGCTTAACCAACTGAGCTACCCAGGTACCCTGATATCTAGTTTTTTTTAAAGCTTGTATAAAATAATCATTCTCATAAACTTTTGTAGTACTGTGTATTATTACAGCATTTAGGGATGTTATCAAACTTGTCATTACACTTCTAGGAATCAAATACCTACAGAAATACTTAGTCGTACACGTAAAGATCATTGTTTATAATAAAAAAAAACTGGAAAAAACTAAAGACGCAGCAAGAAAAAATGTCAAAATAAATACTAAGGAAAAGTATGATGCTACTAAAAGGTATTGTTTTGTTTTATAATGAAAAGATGTTTATGATAGTTGAGAAAAATCACGTGACAAACAATATGAATTTGATCACACAATTAGTAAACAAGAAAACTGTGTATAGTGTGTCTGTGTGTTTGTGTCTTTTTGTTTAGATTTGGATGGGTGGGTATGATGAGGACTACAGTAAGAGGACAATAACTTTTTACTCTATAATTTTACTTTATAGTTTCGTGTAATACTTTCATAACTTTATAACCAATAAAAATAAGGGAAAATTTTAAAGGAAATATTGTGACATATTCCATTTTCATGAGTTCTAACATACTGTATTATCTTCTTATAGATTGTATGTGCTAGAAATCAGCATCTCTTGATTTGCCAGAGTAGATAAACACTTACCAAACCAATACAGCCAAAGATTGAGTATGTTAATGCAATAGAAAATTCCAAGGGGTAAGACATCAGTAAAATCCGTGAAACTTCCCTTCCAAGTTTCTGAAACCAGAAAATAGGGAGAAATCTTGCATTATTATCTTTAATAAGTATAATATAAATATGTTCACAGAAGGAGCTCCTACTATGAGAGTCAAGGAAAATAGGAAAAATAAATAAGCTGCTTTCACCATTCGACTTCCCTAGTCATCTCTACTACTTTGCCTTCCACTCCACTTTTCCTACCCTTAATTCCCCCAGCTCATTATCTTCAGCTTCCACTGGTGGTCTTCATCACTCAGCATTCTTGTCTCACTTCTTACAACTCTTCATTCTCATTATTCTCTTCATGACAGAGTCTCTATCTGTTGGGGTTAATGTAGAGCATGAAATCATCCATAATACCTGGCTTGCTAAAATGTAACACAGAGGCCACTGGGGGTGAGCGAAGGTTTCGGAGAAGGGCATAGGCCTTTGGAATGCTGAGGCCTGCGTGACCACTCTGCCACAGGAATGCCGTGGGGAGTTGCCTTCCCCGAAGCCTTCTTAGCCCAAACAGCTGCCCTGTGATCTAAGAGGTGTATGCACTGTCCCCTAGGCTATGTTTAGCAGAACTTGTAGAACATGCAGATTAGCAGATCATATCATTCCCATAAACAGATCCTCCTAGTTGCAGTAAGACCCCTTGTCACACATCACATGCTTAAGAAACAGTGATTAAGATTTATGATTATCCTGAAGGACGAATAAAAGTGGGAGAATAGAAGGGCAAAGGGTCTTCATCTCTGAGCACTGACCCCCTTGCCTTCTCCTCTCTTTCACAGCGAAGTTTGGAGTCATCATTCATCCATTGGTACAGGGATTGCTGGCCATTCCCGGCATCTATCCAAGCTCTTCGGTCAATAAGATTTGACTCTATCTCCAGTGATAAGATAGCTACTGAGGGATTTTATCAAGCAATTCTCATGTATTAAAACAATTATTACTAATTACAGACTTACTGAAATTTGTATGTGCAGTGATAAAAATCTCACATAGAAATTGCTGTAACATGATGTGGAAGGATGAGTAAATCCTCAAACAACATCTCACTTGGAAGTATACAGTGATTATGATTTTGATGGGATAATAAAGCAGATCCCTTCTGTTGTGATCAGAAGGATATTTTCAACTGCATATCAGGATGAATGATATTGGTCCTAATCCTGAAAATAAATGTAGTTTTTGTGCTGGCTATAGAAAGACAAGAATGATATTCAGACCTGGAAAGAATAACATTACAATCTCTCTCCTTCAATACTTTCTCTTCCACCTTTTCCGTTTTTGGGTTTATTTAATATCTTTTTTTTTTTAAAGATTTTATTTATTTATTTGATAGAGAATGAGAGACAGAGAGCATGAGAGGGAGGAGGGTCAGAGGGAGAAGCAGACTCACTGCCGAGCAGGGAGCCCGATGCGGGACTCGATCCCGGGACTCCAGGATCATGACCTGAGCCGAAGGCAGTTGCTTAACCAACTGAGCCACCCAGGTGCCCCGGGTTTATTTAATATCTTTTACGTGAGAAACTATTAGGTGGTAGGGAGTAGACAGTAAGAATGAAATGACAAAAAATTCCTGCTTTCTCAAGGTTTATATTCAAGTAGAAAAGACAGAAAGATAATATAAGGTAACATATAATAAGGTTAAATATGTCAGAATGGATAAAAACTTGCTCAGGAATTTTAGGGGACAGGAGGTTTGCCCTAAGCCATTCATATCCAGGAAGGCTTCATAAAGAGGTAAGACATTGTAAATAAGAGTAAGACTGAGAAAAATGGAGGGAAGCAACATTCTAAGCAGCTTTAAATTTTCATTTACTAGTTTTTTTGTAACTTATCTTGCTCCAGAAAAAAATGTAATAGCATAAATTAAAAGTGTGACAAAATAATTAAGAAATGGAGACATAAAATAGAAACAATAATAAAGTTAAAATACATATCACATGACCTGTGGTTTGATAATGTGAAGAAAAAAATGAATGCAAGAATGAACATGTTGTAAGAAAATGATAAAGCGAGTTTAACTCAGGTATAGGGAGTATATGATAGTACCAGAAGGATAAAGAAAAGGCTATAGGGGGTGTGAAATATCAAGTTACCTTATCAGAATTCTGATTTAATTTTGTTGGCAGAAACATAATTGTAGCATTTTAGCTGAGAAGTACTGGTGACCTCTTTGTTGCCAAGATTGTAAAAAGTCATTTTGTCCACATTCCTTAACTTGTATTTGTTAGTGTTATTCTCAAATTCTGCCCCTGAAAATAGCAAGGTATCTGCCAGAGAAGTTCAAAGAGGCAAACAACGGAGAGAGTGACTGAGTTCTCGACAGGCGGTTTAAGCCTTTGAGTCCAGCGCAAGTCAGTAAGTGCCCGTTTCTTGCTTAAGTCAATTTGGGTTGTATTTCCTGTCACTTACAACTAAGAGAGTCCTAGTTAATAAAAATTAAAGTGAATAATAAGCAAGCAATAATTGGTAATTGGGAAGATAGTGGAGAGAAGGGTGAAGGATTACATCAAGGTTTTCAGCTTTAGAGGCTGAAATAAGGGAGTCTTGCAGCACAGTACTTTTGAGGAGGCAAACTTTTTCCATTTTATATCTGTTGAATTTGAGATGGTGACAACAGAAGCATATCGAAGTGGAAACATCAAGCTGGCCATTAGAAGAACAGGCCTGGAGTCTGGGAGACAAACAGTTTCACAGGTACGTGTTGGCACTTTCTCTACTGACACATAAAGAAACTCAGGAATAGGGAAGTTGAGAAACTTGTCCACAGGGTCACATACAGTGAGTCCTGAAGACAGTGTTTGAACAAAGTCAGTCTGGTTCTGGATTTAGAATATCAACCATTTTGCTATAAGAGAAGTATGTTTCAGAGGCATGCACTTTTTGGGATAGCTGAACCTACCTGGGAACACTGATAACTTGATGAGTTTATGGGTTTAGCCAAGCAGCTTGCTTATATTAGAAAAGCTGGCATTTGGAAAATCTTGTAAAATGTTGGCTGCCTTAGTAAATGTAGAACAGGATTCTATAATCCCTCTAAGAGAAGATTGTGGGTTAGAGCTGTAGGTCTAATATATAAATTCATTCATGTAATTAATCACCACAAACAAAACTGAAACTTGTGCATTTGGGAGACTGTGAAATTGACCGTTAATACTGAGTTCAGATAAATACAGTCTACAGTGGTTTGTAATACTGTTTGCAAAAGGAGAGTCCTGGAAATTACGCCATTATTATCTTAAACTGATGATTATAAGCTTATGAATAAGAGTGGTCAGTTCAATATAATTTGGAACAATCCTCCACTTAATAACCTAATTCTTCTTCCTTATCTCTGCCACCAAAATTAGAACTGAAGATTCCCAGAATGAATTTCCAGGGAAAATGGAGAATTTTCTTACAATGTATAGGGAAAATCTGATGCATACTTATTTAAATCAATCCATCATTCATTACACACAATCCCTTTTGGGGTACTATTGCATCTTCTCTCATCCTTTCATTGTCCTCTAGGCTTTTGTTCTTCATGCTTGGATTCCTTTGACTGATGGCCCCTTTACAATATAGTGCAGGTATAGAGAGAAGAAAGTTGAGGTAGGGGGAGCAGGAAGATTATGCCTCATCTACAATGAGTCTTCTCATTAGAATTATTTTTGAATTTAAACTTTCAAGTTGCTATTTTTTGTTTTGTTGTTCAACAATAAAGAGGAGCTCTACTCTAATGTATTCTCATTTGAATGTCCTTTGCAGCACTAATATTCTGTAATTCTGAATTTAAAGCCAACACAATTGAAATAAATCAGTTGTGATATCAGTAAAGATATTCACATTTACTGGAGAATGTTACTATCTTAAGAAGAAATACAGTTACTTCTCTGGTACAAAGTATGTGATTGGATATTTAATTAAATGGAAACAAGACAGGTTCACACATATGTAGCATTTGAACACATAAAACAAAATTCATGTGAGACACAAAAATAAGCTGTGTATGGGGGCGCCTGGGTGGCTCAGTTGGTTGAGCATCCAACTCTTGCTTTTGGTTCAGGTCATGATCTTAGGGTCTTGGGATGGAGCCCCACATTGGGCTCCATGATCAATGGGGAGTCTGCTTGAGGACATTCTCTCTCCCTCTGCCTCTCCCCCCACTTGCGCTCTCTCTCTTTCTAAAATAAATAAATAAATCTTAAAAAAAAAATAGGCTGTGTATGAAAAGCTCTGTGTTAAACCAGAAATTACCAGGTGTCTACAATTCCAAATATATGCATCAGTAACAGAATTCTTTTGTTGATTTTGGGAATGGTTTTAGGGTCTAGGATTATACATTTATTTCATTAAGAGAATCATCAGTGACCCCATGCCTAATGCATATACATTTATCACTGAAGCCTTCACGTTATCTACTTGCTCTATTTTAATTGGGCATGTCAGGAATTCAAACATTCTATTAATATTTACCAAAAAATCATGTTAGAATTACTTCTGAATTGAAACTTTCAATCAAGAGCTTACTACTTAAAGCAAAGAATTTCTTGAAGATTAATAAAAGTCTTATTTTACCTCCAAAGGCTTTAAAACCTTGGAAGAGAATTGTTTGAATGGTCACTTACTGCTTGTCCATAATTCCTATATGACACGGAATTAAAAGAAGACAACTCAATTGTTGTTAGAATTGATGCAATAACTGCAACAATTATGCAGAAGATGTTCATGATCAAAGCAAATGTAATCTGAAAAGAAGATACATGGTAAGCTTGTTATATTCTGAATAAACACTTAGGTTAAACAGTTTGTATTGCTGAAAAAAAAATCATTTCGTCAAAACTCTGATCTAGTTTCTGAAGCTTTAGAGGTGCTGGAATGCTTGCCATTAGAATCAAATATTTTCCTGGTTTATGTGAAACCCAGTTAATCTGGAGGGACCAGTGAAATATCACATCAGTAAGCATCAATCTTCCATTTGGGCTAAAAAATGTATTTTACAATCTTCTGAGTCATATGGAAGAAAGATTGTTAAGATGGGATTTGAACAAAAGGAGATCCACTGTAAAATGGAAAAAGAAACAAAAAAAGATGGAAAATGACTGCTTGTAGAAACAAGCCAAATAAGATTCAATGATTTTTAATCCAGGATTTTCATTCTCTAGGGAAATCCATCAATATCTTTGGATATGTTTTTATCTGTACAATTGTGAGATCAGACTCATTGATTTCTTAGCTCTAAGAGTCTTAAGATTTTTTTCTTTCCAATATCTTATCTATACCATAGATGGATCTTCTGGACAGATCCTCTATCTTATTATAAGATATAATCCTGTTCCCAAACTAGGTAGTTAGGAAAATGAAGTTTTACAGTAATATTTTATCTATATATAAAGGCATTATTAGGTCCTATTAAATTTTTTCACTAGTAAAGTTCATACAATGTTAAAATAAGGTAGAATACCAAACAAAAAAACCCCTATATTTAAATTTAGAACTTTTACATAATGATTCTAATTAATATAGAAAGTTTGTCTACATTAAGTTATGTGCTCCTAGATTTTCACTTAATTATTTTAAAAGTAGGGTAGATTCCTTCATTGCTTAGGTACTCACTAAAACCTACTTAGCTTTGTGACAAGTGATTTCTAGGATACCCGAAGCATCTCCACTTACCATGCCTTGAGTTGGATGCCTTACTACTCTTAGTATGGAGACTCCTGCAATGATAAACTGGATATAAAAACATATTTATAAATACTCATTGATAATGCTCATAAACTTAAGATGTATTTTTAACAACTCCCTCTTCCAGGTCAGTTATTTTTAGAATACCAAGAGTAACAAAATATAAAGAAGTTTCAGTAGAAGGGGTCAGGACAAGTTTCCATCATATAGTCATGAACTGAAAGCTAATAGCTGGGTCCCTAATCACAGAAACATAGGGGACAGTGGGCAGAATTCAGGTTGTGGTGTATACCAAAGATGACTTAAAGAGTCCTGAATCAGGGGCCAAGTTTGCTTATATCTGTGCATGCTTTTTGAACTCATTTGATTATCATTTCAAATGCTATCCTTCCTAATAAAATGAAGCCATTGATTGCAATTATTGTATACATATCCAAATGTGAAAAAAGTGGTTCATGAGTCTATTCCAAACTGTGTTTGTACAAAATATATCTCTTGAGACTGTGGCCATTATTAAAGTAATAACTGTAATTCATGTTTTTGCCTTTTTTAAAAAGAGTTTCCATTATTTCACACCAGGTTACTTTGTCTATTTCCCAGAAGTGTAAAGTTATGCCATATTGTTTGAAGGTGAGCTGCATACTTCCCTTGGAACATTCCTTTTGTCTTATCTGTTTTAGTGGATTTTACAAAGATCTAAGTCAAATGATAATCTGTGGAAAAACAGCATTCATGCTATACCATTTATAGGAAGGCCAAACCTTAAAGCTTACTAACTCCTCCAGGATAACTTAAATTTACACACACAGCACTTCATTCTGTAATAAAAGCTGAGATTTCTAAGGAGGTACACAGTGAAAGGAAGAACATAAAGTTGAATTATAAACTGGAGTGCACTGCAGCTAGATCACCAAACCATGTGCTTCACAAAATGCCTTTCAAAGTTTATGACAGTTTTGCATTGGATTAAATTTAACTGAAATTTTAGATAATTTATTCTAGGAGCTACACATGCTATTTTTTTTTTTCTAAAGATTTTATTTATTTATTTGAGAGAGAGAGAATGAGAGACAGAGAGCATGAGAGGGAGGAGGGTCAGAGGGAGAAGCAGACTCCCTGCCGAGCAGGGAGCCCGATGCGGGACTCGATCCCGGGACTCCAGGATCATGACCTGAGCCGAAGGCAGTTGCTTAACCAACTGAGCCACCCAGGCGCCCTACACATGCTATTTTTATAACCTGTACAATTAAACACTGAGGGACATGAATCATTATCTGGATTTTGTCTGCAAATTCACTATTGTTTTCTAAAGCAATGCTCTGACAATTGTGAGCCAATGTATAAAGGCAGAGGATCTCCTAGGGGCCACTGCTTTCTCTGTAGCCCTCTCAAGTGGTGGCCATTTTCTCTTCTAGCCCTTATACCTTCCCTCTCCTCCAGCTTTGAATCAAATGTCATCAGATTCTATCACCACTATCCAGCCTGGTTGAAGTCATCAACTGATGACTTGGTCACTCTAGTCTTGGTGATTTTAATTTCTGTCTCACTCTCTCTCTAACACCTCTTAAACCTTGGTGTGATTATGATCCTTCTAATACCTGGGTCTTATGTTTCTTTGAATTTCTCTTCTCTAATCCTCTGACCCCATCCTAGCTCAGTCACTCACTCCCATATTCATTCTCTTGTGCTTCTTTCTGCCAATAAGGATGACATCTTTCAAATCTCATTTCCAAGTATCCCACTATGACCACCAGCTTCTATCTTTCTACATCATGTCCTGTAGTATCACAACTTTAACAATTCTTTGAACCCGTCTGGATCTATAATCAAGCCTCTCTGTTATATTCCCTACTTCACCAGCTTAAATTTCATGGTTAACTATTACACTCACTTATATACACTTTCAACTCCTTTGCACTGTTCTTGTTTGATCACAGATGCATGGTTAAACCCAAATCCTGATTAAATGCAGTTCTCCTTCTCACTGAATGCCTGAACCCATGCAGCCAAACAGGACTTGAGAAAGACACACAACCATCTTGACCCATATCTCACTACACACATTCTGTTCCTAAAGCTTAAGTGAGCTCTTAATCTTAGTGAAAGTCTAACTACTTTTCCACAATGCATACACTCTCTTTTTCTAGGTGACTATTTCATATCCTCTCTTCAAACAACCAATTCATTATCCCATTCTCCTTCTCAGCTCATGATCTGGCTTCTTAATTCACTGAGGTATTTGAAGCCATCAGAAGAAAAGTTCCACAAGCTCCCAATATCCCATCTACCTACCTATCAAAATTTGTCCTTTCTCTTTGTTTCTCCACCTTTCCATCCTGTTACCCACCTTTGCACTATTTACATTAAATATGGATAATTCTTTCTTATGAGGGCTAACCTATACTTTGTAGGATATTAGCTTCAGCCTACTAGATGCCTACCCCAGCTGTGAAAACCAAAAATGTCTCCAGACATCACCAAATGTCCTCTGAGGGGCAAAACCACCTCTAATTGAGATCCACTGCTAGAGATGAACTGTCCATGAACCTAAGTATTTGTGTATTAAAATTCATCACCTCTTCCTTACCCCAGTACAGGATTCTAATAATCACTCCTTCCCTCCATTTATTTCATATTGATTTTCCCTCTTCTGGCTCAGTCCCCTCAGTAAAAGACATGATACTTCCAACTTACTGAAACAAATAAGCAAACCTTGTCTTGATCCAAACTTCTTCCCACTACTACTTCATTTCTCAATGCCATATTACACCAGAGTCCTTAAAGGAGTTTTATTTGCTGTCTCTATAGTCTTCTCCTCCCATTATTTCTTAAACCAACTCCAGTCAGGTTTTGCTTCACCATTCCACTGAAACTACTTGTCAAATTTATTGCTAACTCCAATGGTCAATTCTCAGCCTTATTTGGCAAAATAACAGAATTTAATATAGTTTGTCTTTCCCTATTTGTTCACTCAGCTTTGAGGATGCCATACTTTTCAAATTTTCCTACTAACTTATGGCTGTCTAGAAACCAAAGAATGCAGGTAATGACAAATTTAGAAAATGTGTGAGTAGGCGCATTGTGTGAAGAAGCTAAGGATCCTAAATATGAAAATTAACCATGCTAATGGATATTATGGTTAAGATTCTTTGTCTTTCACATATCTAAAGACAATCCAACCTACGGTTGTCATTGTGTATTCCCTCCTGTATCCACATTTCTTGTAACAGCACTGGTAAGTTAAAGGTACTAAAAAACATGTGTTGAAAAAAAGAATTTGATTTTGAATATTACCAACATGGGATTTACTTAACTGTTCCCTATCTTCCACTAGTGGCATGAATAGTATTTACTGAATGATTAAATCATATAAATATATTCTACTCACAATAATTCCCCATAAAGCACATCCTGTTTTGTAAGTTACAGGTTCATACGTCCCAAAGACTCCTCTAATTTGTCCCATATACAAAATCAATAGGAAATACCACATGAAAACATGAAATATGCCAATCATAATCTGGAGAGCCTGTGAGAAGAAAATGATATTAGTACCAAAACCATGTAATTTATAACATTATTCCAGTAAGTGTTAACTATAAGAAATATTCAATACTTTTATGAAAGATAAAAGTTAAATAGCAATGCACTTACCATGTATTTTCTGGACTGGTTAGCCCCAAAGGAAAGCCCTAACCAGGAAGTACTGAGGTTTACCAAATAGGAGTCAACCATTTGTGGAGCATCAGACTGTTCAATAATAATTCTAGTCAATTCTCCCATAAAATAGTTGACAATCTGACTCTTAATACTGGCTATCTTCCCTACCTATCAAGTAATGGCATGAAAGGAGAATACTGAAGGTATTTGGGGGGAAATATGGTTACTAATCTATATGGATGCAGGAAACCATGTATCCAATATATTCTTGTATATTAGTAATTATTAAGGTTAACTACTTTTTGCATCTTTTTGAAGGTTTACCTTTGCCTTCAAGGTACATTTGGTATGTATCTTTATCACAAGCATGCTGGTGTGAGGTAGAGTTCAACACAGAGATACAAAGAATATCCAATGTAGACTTGCTTGTACAAGGTCTTCCTATTGGATAGGGGATGAGTTGGTGGAGGGGTGAATTATTACCCAACTTTAATTTGTAAGAAGATAATTATAATCCAAGTAAATATGTGCCAGTAAATTTATTTCTCAATTTATATGTGGACTAATATTTCATATATGGAATCACATTTTTAATTACTGTTTAAAAATTTCAGAGGATTGGGGCACCTGGCTGGCTCAGTCGGTAGGGCATGTGATGCTTGATCTCAGGGTCATGAGTTCAAGCCCCATGTTGGGTGTGGAGCCTACTTAATAAAAAAAAAAAATAAAAGTAAAAATTTCAGAGGATACACTATTTTTACTTAATATAAACTTTAATAGGAAGCTATTTAATGCTTTAACTTTAATAGTTCCAGCTCTTTGTAAAGTAGTCTAAAAACACATAAATGCAATCAGCTAATATTAAAGATACATTTTAGAGAATTCTCTTTTATTATAGAAAGATGACTTTTTCAGTAACAATCTTATGCATTTTTATAGATTTAGAATTTTAGATTTCCTCTGCATCGAATTTGGAAGAACGGCATTATCTTCAGAGATTCTTTGGATTTGATTGGGAGAAAATCCTCTACTAGATAGCAAAATCCTTGAGAGCCTGGACTTTAGTTATCTCACTGTTGTCACCAGCCTCTAAAAGTGGGAACCCAGTAAATATCTCTTGAATAAGCACATCAGAATGAAGGACATTAATCCCACATGACTTTTCCAACTCTTAAGTGAGCTTGAAAAATAGTCTCCCTTTATAATTGGCGGTTGTCCTATATAATACTATGAAATATCCAAGTAAAAAAGCTTGAAAAGAACCCTATAAGAAAGCAAGGCTGCTAGTGTGTGGAGAAGAACAAGATGGGTTTTCTTATTTAAAAATCGTTCTTAATCTCGAGCCAATGAATGGCATTTCAGGAGGTCATAGGCCTCTTCTCCACACACAAAAATATGAGTGCAAAGGATTACAATATATACATGAAGCTGGGGAGAAGATCCACAGCTTTCTTCCTATGTCTGAAGGGGTTTGTGACTCCAAAGAGAAATAAGTCAAACAGAGAAAGACATGTATCATATGACCTCACTGATATGAGGAATTCTTAATCTCAGGAAACAAACTGAGGGTTGCTGGAGTGGGGGGTGGGGTGGGAGGGATGGGGTGACTGGGTGATGGACACTGGGGAGGGTATGTGTTCTGGTAAGCGCTGTGAATTGTGCAAGACTGTTGAATCTCAGATCTGTACCTCTGAAACAAATAATGCAATATATGTTAAGAAAGAAAAAAAGAAGAAGAAGAATGTAGCAGGAGGGGAAGAATGAAGGGGGGGAAATCGGAGGGGGAGAAGAACCATGAGAGACGATGGACTCTGAAAAACAAACTGAGGGTTCTAGAGGGGAGGGGGTTGGGAGGATGGGTTAGCCTGGTGATGGGTATTGAGGAGGGCACGTTCTGCATGGAGCACTGGGTGTTATGCACAAACAATGAATCATGGAACACTATATCTAAAACTAATGATGTAATGTATGGGGATTAACATAACAATAAAAAATTAAAAAAAAAAAAATAAAATAAATAAAAAGTCTTTAAAAAGAATTTGGCTAAAAACAAAAAGGAGCACCATGCAATCTCATGAGGTTAAACTGCTCTGCGGGAACTTCTTAAGAAGCTGGCCTCTACTGTCCATGATGATTGCTCATCTTTCAAGACTGTGTTTGAGATTTTTCTTAGTTTATCACTAATGATAACTGCATGTATTTCCTTGCCACTGTTTCTTCCTACATACCATTACCACGCTGGCGAGGCGGATGGCCAGAAGACTGAAAATGGCTCACAGTATTTTGTACATTAATTTCATCAAACCCTGCCTCCTGGATAGCTACAAAGCTTTGCTATTTACAGAGTATTTTCATGTACATTAAACTCATTTGCAATGGGGCAAGAACAGGCCAAGGATGGTACACTGAGGGAGTTCTATTTGGGTTATGGCTGTTTTGTTTCTGAAACGGGGAAAACATGGGCATGTTTAAAAGCCAATGGGAACAATCCAGATAAGACAGAAAGCTATTGAATATACTAGAGAAAAGGGATGATTGCAGTGTATCAAGAAATCAAAAGTGTATATGGAAGGCATGGCCTAAGTCATGAGGAAGGGTGGTTTATCCACATAACAGAAAGAAAGGAAGATGTCATTGTTGCAGATATCAGTAGGTTTGCAGGGATGGTACAGAGCACGTAGGAGGCTCCATTACGATAGCTCGCGTCGTCCCCATCAAAGCAGAAGTGAGGTCATGCCCAACATGGGGACCATGTGTAGAATCAGAATATTAAACAGAAAGGGTAGTGTTGGAAAAGTCATGGAAATAGAGAATAAACTAATCAGAGAAACAGAAGAGGACTGCCGGGCTGTACCGAGGGCACATTTGAAGGAGTGGTCACAAATTTACAGCACAAACAAACTGACTGCTTCAGCAAGACTTGGCGGCTCAGTGTGAATCCAGATAAAGTGCCTATTTGGTTTCATCCAGGATTAGGGTTTTGCAAGAGGGAATGATAAAATAGCAAAGTGGCAAAAAAGCGTGGGATAGCACCAAAAGTATGGCTGCAACGATGGACTATGAATCTAAACTGGATTAAGGGGAGAAGAAAAGAAAAAAGGACAGATCAATTGATCAAAAATTGCTATCTGCCTTTCTCCAGCAGAGCGGTTAAAGATCAAATAAGACAACATTATGTGAAAACGGTTTGGAAACAGCAAAGTAATGCCTATTTTTGAAGCTTGAGAATTATTTTTAAAAGCCAAATGGGACAAAACATATAAGGAAAGAGTAGGAAGAGAAATCAAAATCAAGGAGGAGGCAGATGAGAAGAATGCAATTTCTGTATCTGGGAAAGCAGATGTATTAGGTCAGGTGACTGTTACATAGTTTCAAATTTCCTGGTCTGCGTGGGTCCCAACTATTCAGCAATCTGGGTGATCAGGAATGCTGTGTCCTTTACCATGAAGCTTGGCAGCTAAGTGAAAGTAAAGACATATACTCCATGGTCTGAGGGTCTAGGAACTAAATAGTGTCCCCAGAATGGTTGTAGGATTGGCATACCGTAAATCTATATAAACGACTTAAAAAGTAAGACTTGCTTTATGGAAGAGAAGCATTTCTAGCAAAGTTGATTTTTGAAATAAATTTCCATCAAACATATTCCATTTCCATCTTACTTTAGTAGTAGTAATAATGATAATAGCAAATATTTAGCCCACTCTATGTGCTAGGCACATCCCCAAACACTTACATAAGTTAATACACTTAATGCTCACAACACCCCTGTGAAACAAGTACTGTAATCAGCATCATTTCCAGATGAGAAAACTATAGCAGAAAGATTAAAAACTTGCCATTAAGACATGCAGTTAGCAAAGACTGAAGCATGAATTCGAACCCAGGCAGTCTGGCTCCTAAGTTCAGGCAGTGCTCCTAACCATTATTCCCACTCTTCTTATTCTGGGATAGAATCAGAGATTAGTAGCTCCAAAACAAGCAAACAAACAAACATGTTTCTCTATAGTAAACCTGTAGTACATGTGGAAGGAACCACCTAACTCTCTGATGGGAGGGAAGGGTTTTAGTGATATAATACTGCTACTTTCAGGACTTGCCTCCTGAAAGTTACCGTGTCACTTTTTTTTTTTTTTTTTTTGATGTTTGGTATGTTAGGTGTATTTTTTTTTTATTATGTTATGTTAATCCCCATACATTACATCATTAGTTTTTGATGTAATGTTCCATGATTCATTATTTGCATATAACACCCAGTGCTCCATGCAGAACGTGCCCTCCTCAATACCCATCACCAGGCTAACCCATCCTCCCACGCCCCTCCCCTCTAGAACCCTCAGTTTGTTTTTCAGAGTCCATTGTCTCTCATGGTTCGTCTCCCCCTCCGATTTCTCCCCCTTCATTCTTCCCCTCCTGCTATCTTCTTTTTTTTTTTTTAACATATAATGTATTATTTGTTTCAGAGGTACAGATCTCTGATTCAACAGTCTTACACAATTCACAGCGCTCACCATAGCACTTACCCTCCGCAATGTCTATCACCCAGCCACCCCATCCCTCCCACCCCCCACCACTCCAGCAACCCTCAGTTTGTTTCCTGAGATTAAGAATTCCTCATATCAGTGAGATCATATGATACATGTCTTTCTCTGATTGACTTATTTCACTCAGCATAATACCTCCGAAGGGGTATGTGCACCCCGATGTTTATAGCAGCAATGTCCACAAAAGCCAAACTGTGGAAAGAGCCAAGATGTCCATCGATAGATGAATGGATAAAGAAGATGTGGTGTATATATATACAATGGAATATTATGCAGCCATCAAAAACTATTATACCCTGTTACTTTTAATCCCACCTGAGAGTCCCTTAACTCAATATCTAGAGTGTCAATGGATTTGCCCCCCTAACTCCTCTTTTTGCTGGAGAGTCAAAAGATGCTAATAGATTTGGGTTTCAACCATCTAAAATTTGTATTTTAAGTTGAGGCTGTAAAGTATAAAAAACAAGACTGCCTACTTCTACAATTTTAACTATGCTGTAAGCATAAAATTCTTATATAGTGGATTCATTTTAAACAATGCAATCATGTTTTTATGCAACTGGGGAAGGTATTCATTTACTAATCAAAATTAACTGAGTGCCTACTCTGTACAGGGCACTGTTCTGCGTGCTTGAGAAAAACAAAGATGCTGTTCCTTGGATACTTATGTCATCTAAGTGTTAGACTTCCTGTGAAAAATAAAATCAGTTTAATTTTAAGTTCAAAATCTTCTAAGCTTTCTAAAAATATACCTGCGACCCAAGACCTGAGAAAGTGACTGGAGTAGAAATATCATATCCCAGCACAGAAGTCATATGCCTATTACTAATACCAAATTACTAAAATACTAAATTACCTAAAATACTAATACTAAATTATTAAAGGACTTACGGATTTTCATTCTGGATTATCTAAAAACTTACTCATTTATTTATTCATTTGCCCAGAAAAATATATTACATTACTACTTTGTGACCAAACACTGTGCTAAGCTATTACATAAAATTAAGGTTTTACATACTTTTTATTTGGGGTAATATAAAACAGGATAGAGCAGACTTTATCTTAATACCAGTATATACGTGCTTTTTTCACGTAAAAGTAATAAATGCTGGGTTTGAGTACCAAGACTTCGCTCAAGAAATATAACTGAAGCTATACAAGGAAAACCCAAGTGCGTCCTATATTTAGTGTCTTCCCTCCTCAGAAAAACACGGGTTATTATTAGATTTCTAGAGCTCCAGGGTGTCAACCAATTCTAAATTCTAAGACTTAGGTCAAGATTTCATGAAATGCATGGATTCAGAGTTATCTTTCCAGAATCTACAAATACATCATAGATACATACATATCACTGATTCATGCCAGGCCTACACAACATTTCTGAAAGGTTTGTCCAGAGTCTATTTTGCATTTGTTAAATCCCTTTAAAAATCAATCAGTCACAACTGTCCCCTTATCCCATGGAGCAGATGCTGGCCAAACCCATCCTAAATTTGGGTGACTGGGAGGGAGGTGCCAAGGGTCCCCAGGCATCTATTTGTAGGAGAGATTTGAATCAGGAGAAAAGATCTTGCAGGAAGCTTTGAGTTCAAGTATCTAAAGATCAAGCTGAAAGTGCAGGACATGAAGTCCAGTTCCCAGCCTGGGTCAAACCAGGTTTGATCCCCATGGAGAAAGGGGGGTTCTCATTTGCACATGGACTATGACGAGGCTCCTGCTCTGTGAGGAAGACTGAAGAAAATGCAAGACTTCGCTCTAAAAATGGAAACCCCTTGCCCGGCGATGACCATTGACAGCGGGCTCCCTGCTCAGCAGGGTGTCTGCTTCTCCCTCTCCCTCTGCCCCTCCCCACAAGCAGATACTTATTATTTACAAGTAATAAACGCTGGAGTTGAGTACAAAGACTTCACTCAAGAAACATAAATATTTCTCTCTCTCTCAAATAAATAAAATCTTTTAAAAAATAATAAATAATAAAAAAATAAAAATGAATATCCCTTTACTCGCTTCTACTGCCTGGCTCACTGGTACTCAGTGGGCTGCACCAATCTCTTTCTCCACTCGTGGTGCCTATCCGGTTTAAACCTCACTCACAATTTGACTTTGTTTTCACAGTTCCTGCCACTCACCTAAGAACTTAGCAACACTTATAATCTGGTACAGACTTTTTGGCCAAATATCACTTCATATAGTCATATAATGCTGGCTGCAATGTCCAGTTCTATTGGTCTCAGCCTATTGATAGTGATGCTATCGACCTGAATGCCTAAGGCCCAGCCAGAACTGGAGCTGAGAACCATCCCTAGATCTTGTGATTTCACCAACAGTATTCTTTACACAATTCTGTGATGGTCATACAGCACAGCTCTTCCTGAAGGAGGCCTGAGAAAGCAAAGGGGTACAGATTCTGGAGCCAGATTGCTGGAGTTAGAACCGCAACTTGCACATATATAAGCTGTGTAACTATGAACAAGACCCCTAACCTCCCCAAGCCTCAGTATTTTCACCAGTTAAAATAGTAACAATGGTGCAGTTTAAGTAGGATAAGCCAATGTGTTAAAGCAGCTAAACAAGAAGGCCATTAGACCAGAGTGGCTCTAATGCGTTGATAGCCTACATAAGCAAACCGAAACCAAAGCCAGAATCAATGCACTCCAACCCGAGAAAATTAAACTTAAGAACAACTAACCACAGCTAACTAAGCTCTCTCAAATAAGGCAGCTGTCTAAACTACAGCCGATCAAATAATTTCCTTGCTTTGCTTCCACATCTTCTAGATAAAAACCTTTCCCCTAGCTCCTGCTAATGAGGTGCTCCCAACCATTTTCAATTTGGTGTTGCCCAATTCGAGTCAATGTTTGCTCAAACTCTTCAAATTTTTGATGTATCTGAGTTTATCTTTAAACACATGTAAAGCACATAACATATTGCCTGGACACAGTAAATGCCAAAAAAAAAGGGGGGCAAAATAATTTTTAAACTATTAATTAGCATTTCCTTAAAGTAATGTAATAACGCTAACTATATGAAAATGAGTATCTACTACATACATGTGTGTGTTCAAGTATGTGTATCCATATACATATATACTATATTTTATATAAATATACACATATTGCACACCTACAATAAACTCAATTGCTAAGTTTCCCCACTGTTATACAGATTTATTTCCATTTTTCTTACTAGAATAACATGTTTACACAGAGGAAGTATCTGTTTTGTCCTGTGCATAAGTAAAATGCAATTCCTCACAGCAATTTGGACAAAATATTTTATGCGGGCTTATAGCCGATGGAATCCTTATAATGATCCCCCAACGATGGTCTTAACAACATTGATTCTATCAAACACAGTGGTTTCAGCACATTTCCTAGTAATGTCTTTGTTATCCTCATAATGTCTTTGTTGTTCTGAGAACCAATTCAAGGGAAATTAACAACATAACCTACATGGAAAAATATTTTAAATGACAAAAAGTAAAAGTAAAAAAAAAAAAAAAAAAGTAAGTCATATTGGATGTCATACCATGACTGACTGCCTCTCCATTGTTGAAGGAAGCAGTTTTGAGAACCAAGTGACAAAAATTAGAATGAAATTAATTCTAAATTTCTAAACCCAGTTTATAGGGATAGAGAAAAGCAAAACCGGTTGATTGATCTGTAATATTATCAAAGGAATTAAGAAGTGCCAAGGAACTTTGCCTATCCCACAGTTTGACTTATCATCTATTCTTGTCTATGTTCATACTGAATATATATGAATATGTATTTGTATTCACTGAACAAATACAAATACATATTTGGTCCCCATCCAAGAAAATCATCAAATCCAAGCTAATTTCCAAAGACTGTTGGGTAAACCTTAGATGAAAGGAAAAGATAGCTCTCTTCTCTCAAAATCAATCAGTCAGGGTAGCAAGTTACAATAGGGAGTCATTGCATCAGAACTGACTCTCATTTCTACTAATTCCATAATCTTGACATTGAAAACACATTCAAGTGAGTTCTTCTACAGCACACAGAATGCTTAGTATTGTCAGATTACTCTCTACTCACAGACAGGTAAAGCAGAAAAGAACGATCCTAATGTCAGAAACTAAACTGTTTTATTACTTACAACTAAAACTCATATCCTCAGTGATACAATGACCAAAACAAAATGTAAAGGCATTAGAACGTCCTGGACATATTTTTTTTCTTTTAATTGAGGGGGCTGCACAGTCACAATGTATAAGGAAGCTAGCTATGAGGCTAATAATAAAGTTATTGAGTTTATAACTGATTTTCGAACTATAAATGATCATAAAAAATCTCGGTGGCTTTAAGATATAATTGTAATTTGGCTTTGGCAAAAAAATAAAAAATAAAAAAGGTGTTAGTATCATTTAGGCAATTTCGTTATAAAAGAAAAATCAGTCTCTATTCCCTAATGTTTTACTATTATTTATGTTTTACTAAATATTTACATCACAAGCTTGAATTTTAATTTTCCCAAAATACCAATCAAAATTTTCCCGGAACAAACGAGACTTCATTAACATTCAGTAGCTGCAGGAATGTCTGCTCTCCAGGTACTTTACTGCCTCAGTAAGTCATGAGAGTTGCGTAACAGCGGTACCCGTACTTGTCAGTTAAATTAAGATCACAGTTTTTGCTTGAGGTTCACCCCCCGACTTCCTCATCTACCACATCGGACCCTTCTGTATCTTCCAGCTGCTACCTCTACTTCTTTACACATCTTTTCACACACAGTTTTAACGACTCTCCCCATCAAATAGAAAACTGATACCAGGTATAAACTGAAACGTAAACTCACCTCAGCAGGTGGATGAAAAAGTCATTCTGGTGTCTTGCCAAATAGTCTCTTCATTAATTTCCTTCTTCGGCTTCTAACGCTTTAAGAAAAAAAAAAAAGGTGGAGGGTAGTCACTGACTCAACTGCCTTTTTCAATATTTACACCTCCTAAAATGCATTTGCGCTACAATTTTCCTCTGAGGACAGAGAAGGTGAGGGGCTGACTTTTCATCAGTGATCCTAGTCGCTCTGCAGTGAATGCACCAGAAGGGCCAATATCAGAAGTAGATGTTTGGAGAAGCCATTTCTTCAGACACCGAGCCGTAGTTCCCGCGAGTCTGACCACGTGGTCCGCAAAACCCTAGTGAGTCTGCGCACACGGCCTTCTCCGCCCCCGCCCCGTACCAGGAGTGGGTGCGCAGGCGCACGAGGACAGCGCCTTCGCTGCTGCCGTTGGAGGCCCGCGTGGCCTGAGGAGCCTGAGGGCCTGCTGGGTCCTGGGCTCCTTGCTGCTTCAGTGATGCTTGCCCGGCAGCGTCTGGGAAGCTGGCCCTGAGGGCGCCGCCCGCTGACATCTGCCTCTTGATCTGGGCCTGGGCACTGGCGGTAGGACCCGGGCCGGGTGCTGGAGGAGCGCTCCTGGGCAAGGAGACCGGCCCACGCCGGGACTCCGCCCCCTTAGCCTGGGCCTGGACCCAAGAGGGCGAAACTCGATCCTTAGGACCTTAAACAAGTAAAATGAAGGGTAATGATGTCGCTTTGTTTACAGTATTTCTTAAGTGTTAAAAGCTGAAAAAGCGGCGCGGAGATAGAATTCGGTGCCCCCCACCTTCCCTCTCCTGCCCGGTCCATCCTTGTGCAGACCCTGGACCTCAGCCACCCCCTGTGCGCCCAGCCCAGTCCGCTCCATCAAGTGTGAGCCCCTCGGTCGCAGCCCAGGACTGGCCCGGGACATGGAGAAATGAATTCCTCGGCTTCCGGGAGCTCACACTGCCTTGGCAGCCAGTCCTGATCATCCAGAGTTAGACAACACTGTGATGTAGGGGAGCAGGGAGAGGAGTACTAACAGGCTGGGGCAGGGAAGGCTTCCCAAAGAAGGTTGCTGTTGGAGCCATTAGGGCAGAAACCCAGGGAGGGGCTGGATGAGGCTGAGAAAGTGGGCAGGGCTCATGAAGGGCTTAAGGCCCTGCCAAAGAGTTTGAACTTTATTCTGAAGACAGGAGTCGCATCTCTGCCAAAGATGGACAAGTGGCTTCTAGACATAAGCTCTCTGTGACTGTTCCAGAATTCCTGTCTTAAAGGCAAGTGTAGGGGATGAGGACAGGGTTGGGAATAAGGGCTAGGGGCTTGTTCTGCAGCTGCTCTTTGGATTAGTGATGAGATCACCAGAAAATAAAAACAAATTATTAATTTTTATTTTTTATTTATCTTTTTTTTTTTTTTTTACAAAAATGAGATACTTAACTGGGTTATAGAGTATTGTAGAATGTTTTTCTAAAAAATTCTAACCATCATTTATTCCAGAAACAATATTGTAGAATTTCTTATTTTCTTCCATCAATTAAGCTAAAGAATTTTAAACACATGCAACCTATTTTTTCTTGGTACTTCACCTGGGATGGTTTTGGTGGGGGCCTGATGGACACTATAGTGATGCTAAATATTCTCCCCAAGTCACTCATGGTGTTTCCACTATCAACTGTGAGAATTTTTATACATATAAAAAAGGGCTAATTATTTTTTATTATTTTCCTTTTTTCTCAAACGTGAATAGCAATCTAGATATAACTTCCTCATTACTTTATATATGAATTCTGTAATTCTGTGTCTTTTATTTAAGCATAACAGAATGATTAATCTTAATCTTGGGTGCCTTTAGGCCTGTACCCTTTCTTTGGCATTTCTCAAAGGTGCTGTTTAATATATGAAACTTATTA
This sequence comes from Phoca vitulina, assembly GCF_004348235.1. Lineage (NCBI taxonomy): Eukaryota > Metazoa > Chordata > Mammalia > Carnivora > Phocidae > Phoca > Phoca vitulina. The sequence goes on along the minus strand of NW_022589719.1, from coordinate 27,882,063 downwards.
TTTATACTTAAGTTATTAACATATTGTTTTCTCTACTGTCAATAGCTCTTGTATTCTTACCTAGCTTTTTTCTGTCTCTGTACTTTATAGAATTAAGAGATAATCAATTTTAGAAACCAAAAATCAATTTTAGAAACCAAAGATGCATTAAAATAATCAAATCATGAGATTTTAAGGGTATAGGGAATGAGCAGTCATTTACTCAAACCCTCCTTTCGAAAGGACCAAGATTCAGGGTTTAATATCATCCATTAGATGATCACCTGGCTAAGTGGCATGATTCATGTTACTGACCTAAGTAAGACCTGTTAGAAGATGTAGAACAACGTAATGTCATATCCACAAAAGATATAGTTATTAGCCAAGTTTTCTGAACACCAGAAATGCAGGAATAACGGGGAGGGGGCGGATAACAACAAAAGAACCCCTAGGAGAAGACTTTAGGATTGTGGAAGCAACTTTGGTAAGTTGTCTGATGGCAGAAAAAGTTCTTTCACATAAAGAAGAACTAGATAGCAAGTATGTGACAGAAAAAAAAAATCATGAGCCCATGATGAATTTAAGTACAAGAACTTGGTTTTGAAATGCAAACATGGCATTATGAATTGCATTGAACTGATTATGAATTGCAAATAAGTTGTTAAAAGCTTTACTGAAAATTCTCTAACACTGTTCCCTAAGTGTTCATACTTTATCATCCAGAGCCACTGTTTACTACTCAGAGAAAATAACTGTAATATGCCTATACTTTTTAGCTGTAGAGAGAGGGTTTTCACTTATGGAGGCCATTATTCAGAACAGGTAGATGCAAGCTGATGCCTTTACAAAATTAGGCACAGAAAGAAGAAAGCAATTGCTTCAGAGTTTGGGGAGGTGGTTGTAAAACAGTAGGGAAACAATCAAACTTAAGTATTTTCTTTTGAGCAAAGTGTGTATATGTGTTTTGTATTGTTTTGTAGAAGTTTGCTAATAAAAATACCACCAAAGATTAGAAGCATAATCATCTAGAGGAAATGCTGGTAGTATGGCTCCATGTATGTGTTCAAAAATCTCTACAGCAGATAGTCTTGTTTTAGGGGTAAGTAAGACTTCACTTTGACTAAATTCAGGAATATTTCGATTTACTAAGGATTATTCTTGAATCTGGAGAGGGGCATATTTGGTTAAGTCAAAAATGGGTTTAAAAAAATTTTTTTGAGTATAGTTGACACACAATGTTACATCAGTTTCAGGTATACAACATAGTGATTCGACATCTTTATACATTATGCTGTGCTCATCACAAACGTAGCTACCATCTGTCACCATACAATGCTATAACAAGATCATTGACTGTATTCCTTTTGCTGTACCTTTTATTTCTATGACTTATTCATTCCATAACTGGAATCTCCCTGTATCTCCCACTCCCCTTCACCCAAAAAATGTTTTTTTTTAAATACTGATTGTCTTCTACAAATTTTAACTGATCTCATGTCTCTTCATACACAAATATGTGCTCAGATAGAGGCATACTGACTAAACCAACATACATAGGGTAGTAGATAAATCCCAAAAAGGAATAAAAGAAAAAGAAGTTTTTTTTTAAACTGGGAGAGGGATCTCTTGCTGATCTCTTTCAATTACTGTATTGATGTCTGTGCAATTTAATGATTATTAATTTGTCTCTTCAATTATAAACAGAGAGCTTAGCTATCTCTTAATAAACACCAAGGAATTATGAAGAGCATGCTCTTTCACATCTGAAAGAAAAGGAACTTTTCCACCGGATGTGAACTTTTCCTTTGAACTTGGCCGCTGTGTAGATTGTCTCCCACCTGACTGTTCAGCAGAGGTTCTTTTTTTTATTTTTTTTTATTTTTTTATTGTTATGTTAATCCCCATACATTACATCATTAGTTTTAGATATAGTGTTCCATGATTCATTGTTTGTGCATAACACCCAGTGCTCCATGCAGAACGTGCCCTCCTCAATACCCATCACCAGGCTAACCCATCCTCCCACCCCCCTCCCCTCTAGAACCCTCAGTTTGTTTTTCAGAGTCCATTGTCTCTCATGGTTCTTCTCCCCCTCCGATTTCCCCCCCTTCATTCTTCCCCTCCTGCTACATTCTTCTTCTTCTTTTTTTCTTTCTTAACATCTATTGCATTATTTGTTTCAGAGGTACAGATCTGAGATTCAACAGTCTTGCACAATTCACAGCGCTTACCAGAACACATACCCTCCCCAGTGTCCATCACCCAGTCACCCCATCCCTCCCACCCCACCCCCCACTCCAGCAACCCTCAGTTTGTTTCCTGAGATTAAGAATTCCTCATATCAGTGAGGTCATATGATACATGTCTTTCTCTGTTTGACTTATTTCGCTCAGCATAATACCCTCCAGTTCCATCCACGTCGTTGCAAATGGCAAGATCTCATTCCTTTTGATGGCTGCATAATATTCCATTGTATATATATACCACTTCTTCTTTATCCATTCATCTGTTGATGGACATCTTGGCTCTTTCCACAGTTTGGCTATTGTGGACATTGCTGCTATAAACATCGGGGTGCACGTAGCCTTTCGGGTCCCTACTTTTGTATCTTTGGGGTAAATACCCAGTAGTGCAATTGCTGGATCATATGGTAGCTCTGTTTTCAACTTTTTGAGGAACCTCCATACTGTTTTCCAGAGTGGCTGCACCAGCTTGCATTCCCACCAACAGTGTAGGAGGGTTCCCCTTTC
>NW_022589719.1:27731422-27874334 GCF_004348235.1 Phoca vitulina | reverse complement strand
GCAAGGGAAGCAAGGGCAAAAATGAACTATTGGGACTTCATCAAGATAAAAAGCTTTTGCAAAGCAAAGGAAACAGTCAACAAAACCAAAAGACAACTGACAGAATGGGAGAAGATATTTGCAAATGACATATCAGATAAAGGGCTAGTATCCAAAATCTATAAAGAACTCATCAAACTCAACACCAAAAGAACAAAGAATCCAGTAAAGACTTTTTATTTATTTTAGGGTGAGGGGGGAGTGTGTGTGCACATGAGTAGGAGGAGCAGAGGAGAGGGAGAGAGAATCTGAAGCTGACTCCGTGCTCAGTGCGAAGCCTGACGCGAGGCTCCATTCCACGATCACAACCCGAGCGGAAACCACAAGTCGGATGCTCAACCGATTGTGCCACCCAGGTGCCTCTCCTTTTTGTTTTAAGTGGCGTAAGTGAGGTAGCCATCGTTTCTGGGAGGAGCTGAGGAAAACCCTGGTGCCATGGGGCTGGCTGTATACACATTGGGAATAACCAGGACAGGCTGGAATGAATAAAACAAGCAGTATTATTACTACAGTCCTATTCGGTCCTGTGCCCCACCCTCCTCCCTGCCCCATGACTCAAGGACAAAGTGCACTCTTGTTAACCCACAGTGGGGTTTAGCTGACACTTGTCTGTATTTCTCCAGCACATACGCAGAATATTTTACAGAGAAGAGGCCCAGCTCACCCTGTTGGTTTTGGTGATTGCTTGTTGGGCAAAATAGGCTGTAGTACAATTTGTGCAGAACTCCAAGAGAGAGAAGATAATCAGCATGGCTGCAATTCCTTTCCCAGAAAGCTGAAATCAGGAAAAAACATACCAAAATTTTGACTAATCAAGAAGTCTTCACACAAGCTTCAAAAAGTTACTGACTCATCAAATGTGCCATTGCTCTTACTCAACTTACTCCATGGTTGTTTCTCTATTATCATCAAATGCTTATTTCCTGGGAATGTGAATTAATTTTGAATTTAAAATGCCAGAAGATTTTCCTTTTCTCCAGCAGACTATTTAGAAACATCAGAAAGGAAGTATATATTTTTTTCTTTTAATGGCTTTCTTGTTTTTATAAAAATGTAACCTACTTATTAAAAGAAATCAAGCTATATAGAAAACAGTCGATTATTCCTAATGTCACTGCCTAGAAATAAGCAAAATTGAAATTTTATGCCTATTATTCTAGATCTGTATGTAGAGGCCAAAAGGCAGATAGAGAAATGGATGCATGGAGAGACAGCAAGAGAGGAAGCAGAACGAGAGAGGGGATGAGAGAACAAGAGAAAGAAACATTGTTCTTGAAGAATGGAATGGTTTTGTACTTACTGTTTTGAAGTAAAAGTATTACTTGATTTTTAAAAGAGTAGAAATAAGTAAATTAAGTCTGCAAAAATTGAAAGTTTAGGGAATCCATGAAGAAGCTGAAGTAATTTTAAACCAACAAGTTTCTATTTTAGGCAGTATGAGATGACTGCTATGAAAAATGAGCCAAGTGGCACTCTCATTTGATATCTCTCTCATGTTCCCTCTCTTCACCTCCCAGTTTTTGGTGGTTATGTCATTTTTTCACTTTTTTTTTGGGGGGGTGAACATTAAAAGCTTTATATTCACTTCTGTAACTGTAATTTCTTCAGTTGTTCAGTCTTACAGTCTTAGATGAATATTTAAATGGTTTAGTGCTCTTTACTCATCTCTTTACACAGCTTCTCCCTGCCTTTCTGATCTTAATTTATCTCCTTTATGGTAGAATATTCCTTTTTTTTTTTTTAAAGCACCAGTGTGTTGTTGTTTACTGAGAGTATCTTCTTTTTGCTTTTATACTTGTACAAGAATTTTATTGGATGTGTTATTCTTGAGTCACAATTTCTGTTCATCAGAATTTTATGACATTGCTTCATTGTCTTCCCTCATTGAACATTGCTGTGGTGGAGACTGAGCCACACTGATTTCTTTCCAGCTCACAGGTAATTGGGTTTTTCTGCCTGAAACCTTAAAAAATCCTTTGTTGTACCTTCTATCTTAACAGGGGTCTAAATCTGTATCTATGCCATCTATCTCAATTATTTTACATCTCTTTCTCCCGGTATAGGTTATTCCCTTTCAATGTACAAATTCAGTTATTCTCTTATTTCAGGATCTTTTTTTCAGTATTACTGGATACTTTTTTTTCTGTACCATTTGTTGGATTCTCTAACGCAGGGACACCACTTATTATGTTGGATGAAACTTGCCTGTCTTCCATGTTTATCATCTCTCTAATTATTTAATATATTTGTCATTTTCTTCTGTGAAGACTGTGATTACAGTTTTTCTCTCTACCATTTTTATCTGAGTCCATTCTATTTCTTGCTAGATCTATGTAGTAAAGATATGATTTCTTTACTAGATCTATCATAGTGGTTTGGGGTACTCAGTTGGTTTCTATAGTGCTGCAATGTTCTTTTTTTCCTTCTGTCATCTTATTTTCTTATTAATGATTTTCAATAGTATAAAATGCTCATGAGGAATCTTCTATAGATAATTGGGTAATGTTTCTTCCATATTTTTTTTTAATCTGTACCACTGACATGCTATGGTATAACATGGCTTGACCTGCTACTTGGAAATTCCTTTTGCTGTCTCTGTGTTAAATTGAAAAACGTATACCTAGGATTGAATTGAATACAAATTCCTGAAACCCAAGTGCTATGTCTGGGTCACGTGGTAATCATAGACTAGGGTCACTGTTTCATAGAACAGGAATTTGAGCTAAAATTTGAGGATGTGGCTTTCCAGATTAGTAAGGAATCTAACCATGAGAATGAGGAAACTCAGTGTATTCCTGATTTATGTGACTCATATCCCCATCAAACCAGGGCACATCTTGTGAGGAAGAGGGAAGGCACATGTGTTTGTGCCATTTTATCATCTGATACGTCTTTTATTCCAATCAGTTGACTTTTACTGTTTACTCAAAATAAATAATAGACATCTGAGTGTTCCTGCTGACCCACTAACCCACAGAAATCTTTAGTCTTTTTTCCTTTCATTTCTGCCTTTAATCACTCTAATGTATTTGGATAGTTTCCCTACCATTTTTATTTTTTCAATTTTCTTGTTCTTAAAGTGAACAACATATAGGCTTTATGTTTGTTCGGATATGGTATAGGTGAGTTTTCCTTGATTATATTTCTACTTAACTACATCCACTTTGTCTTCCTTGTTTCCAGCTTCAATTTCAGGGCCAGATACTGTTTTATGTTCATTTTACGGAATGCTAACCATGCAGCTGTAGCAGTGAAAGAAATGGCTTAGTTGGCACTGAGCATAATTCTTGCTAGTGAATGTAGACTTTGCTTTCTCTTTCTTTTGAGAAATGTCTGTACTCAGACCTGCTCCAAGGTCAGAGGTGTATTCTGTTCCTGTGGATTTCTGTTCATTCCTCCACGTTATCAAGGTGCACTGGAATATGTTAATTCGGTGACATTTCATACTTTTCTTGAGGTCCTGAAGAGCTACACAAGGGCTTTTACCATTCAGGATTTGCTTTATACATTCTTTTTATTTTTAAAGATTTTATTTATTAGAGAGAGAGTGAGTGCACAAGCAGGGGGAGGGGAGAGGGAGAGGGATAAGCAGACTTCCTGCTGAGTGGTGAGCTGGATGTGACGCTCGATCCTAGGATCCTGAGATCATGACCTGAGCTGAAGTCAGATGCTTAACTGACTGAGCCACCCAGGTACCCCTGCTTTATGCTTTCTTAGAATTGACTGCTCTCCACCTAAGTCTTCTTAGCTCCAGATTGGAGAGCATTAGTGAGACTTGTCTGTATTTTTTGGTGTCCTGCTTTTCTTAGTTTTGTTTCTGGGGAATAAAAGACAGGATCAGGAGCTGTACTTTCCTCTACCACCTCGAGACACAGCAGAATCATTTGGTTTTTTACTTGGATGCCAATTTAAAAGGTAGTTTTTGAGTAATTTTTGTTTTTTGGTTTGCTATTATAGAGGATAAATTTTGTGTTCTTGCTTCTCTCTACCACTCTTACCAAAAAGTTCCCTCATACCAAAAAGTTCCCTCATATTCTTGCCTTCTTATAAGAACTTCCGTACACTTTCTCTGCTCTTGGGGTAATTGTCAGAGTCCATGCTTTGCCTAATATGATAATGAATGGATGATTCTATTTTGAGAACATTCAGAGGCATGTGTTTCATTTTGAAGTTGTTTCATTCTTTGAGTTTCTCTAATAAAAGTGAAATGTCCTTGTTGCGGCCAGTTTCCCCTCATCCCATTCTTACTCTAAAATAAAACTACTCAATAACTTGACTATCTTATTTACATAGAATTTAAAATCTTTGGAAAATTCTATCTTGGTATCTTTAAGTGTTTTCCCCATTATTCACGTGATTAACAGTGAGACCAATAAAGGATACCCTTTCTGCCCCAGTCCATCTGTAGAGGTAGCTCTCCTACTTTTTTGCAGTCCTAGAGATCATATGACCAGGAGTAGGGCTGGAATAGAAAAAGGGATTTTCCACTAGGGCTACTGTACAGTCATAAGAGATAAAAAAAATAGACCCGCTGTGTGGGAGTGGAGAGGAGCATGTGGTAGATCATGGGGTACTTACAACTGCCCAGTAGTCTTGGTTGGATAGGCCATTGATGCTTACGTCTATCAGCAGCAGAATCACTCCAATGAGGGCAAAGAAAGCACTGACAATGTTCATTCCTAAGCTGCTTTTGATCTAATGGAGATGACAGGAAAAATAAATCATATATAGGAGAAAAAAAATTAAATGAAGTAAGAATCAGCTAAATGTAATGGTTCTTAATCTCTGAAATCTTGAAAAAATTTTTGAAGCTGAAATGACTTTTTTTTCTCTGACTTTCTGAGTTTTCATGGAAACTATTCTGCATGCAGCCCAAATGTAGTGTACTTCTGAAGTCTGTAGAAAAATGTAAGTAACGCAAAGCAGAAGCTCATCTATTAGGTTTGCCTAAAAGCCTCACACACAATAACAATTATATTACCTTTTTAAAGTAATAAAACAACAAATAAACCATTAATGAGCATTTTTCTGTGACAGGCGCTGTATTAAATTATTTAAATACAGTATCTCATGAAACTCTTACAACTACTGTATGAGGTAATACTACATAGCATCCAATTTTGTAGGTGGAAAAGCATGTGTGCAAAAGCATCTTTGCTAATAAATTTAGAAATTGACAAAAACCCTGAAGTCTTTCTAGGGACTAGCTAAAAAACCCCAGATTTAGAATGAGGAACTCATTAGGCTTTTGTGGGTAGAGGTGTATGGGTAGAGTAGAAAACTTTCCTGTTTCTACAAGAAGATTTTGACAGATTCTGTGCTGGGACAAACAACCTCAGTTAGAGGGAAGGATCCATAAATGGTGCAGAGAAAGGGTGTTCTACTTCGTTTTTTGATTACAACAGAAGTGGTTAATTGGGATTAGGCTAATTAGTTTAGTTCAGTTTAGTTTAGCCTAGTCTTTAGTTTCTAGTCTAGTGTTTAGTGTCTAGTTCAGTGTCTGTTCTAGTCTCTAGTCTCTGGTGTCTAAGAGAACATGAGCAGCAAGATTCTGTGTTCCCATTTTTCCATTCTTTCCTCTTGTGCTGGATTAAATATCATCTTGAAACCACCTCTGCTTTAGTTGTCACAATTTCTTGGCAAATCATTTTCTCCTGTTTCAAAAGTAGACCAGGAAATTGTAAAAGGTGGAGAGCTGTGACCAAGAGAATTGAAAGACCTGTCTCAGTGATTATTTTTATAAACTTTTTGTGTACCCAGTTGGTGCTTTTAGTGATGATTTAACACACTGTAAAACAAAAGTCAAATCTGAGTAAAAATAGATATGTGCAAATAAAAAATAAAAATACAAGGCAAGGCAGAACTGAGAAATGGCAAATGAATAATAGAGCCTTTGATAGTGAAATGGCAGGTGGGTATTTCCTGGCTCCTATCTTCTGCTTTGGACTTCCCCTAATGCAGTGTGACCCAGCTGAGCCAGGCAGCTTTTAGGATAAAGCTAAACAACTTTATCTGTACCACTTCTCACTTTTGTGATTGAAGAGTCAGAAGGTGGGGCTCTTCCATTTATGAGTGGCAAATCGTGTGGACCATGCTGGGGCACGCATGTCGTGAAGGCAGTCAATAGAAATATTTTTGGGAAAAAGTGTTCCCCTTTGCATTTGCTGAATCCGCTTTCTCAATTTTCCTCTCCAAACCAACTAATGAATCTTCAAAAGAGTTTAAAAAGTGGAAACATTCTGACTTACCAGACAAGGAGAAAGTTTCTTGGACGCCAGTACAGAGAGAGTACCAGTAGTAATGAACTGTAGAAACAGACACATTTATTTATGAAAGATGGGTTCTTCAATTCTGCGAGCTTCTCTCTTTGCAGGAAAGATTGGTCTATTTATGTTCATCTAGTTTCCCTCTCAAAAATTCCTCTCATGCTTCTCCATTTTTCTGGAGTAACTTTCAGAGATTGTTTCTGTTTGACTTCTCCATTTGTTTCTCTCCTTAGTTTCTCGCATGTAAGGAGCTTATGTTTTTGTGAGCTTACCTGTTCTGATGATCTCTGAGCTCACAGCTCAGTCTCTTGTCATTATCACTTGCATATTTTTAATCATGCTCCCCATCACCTCCTTTTGCCTCTCCACCCAGTGCATACATTTCCATCTAAAATGTAATCGGGAACTAAAATTTTGGCTTATTGGTTACTTGATCAGAGTAAACTTGAGGGTATGAGTTTAAACTGCAGGTTAAAATGGAGGACAGAAGCTCTCCCTTGTTTATAACCAACTAGAGCTGTTATTTATCAATTTTCCAGCTGATCTGATGCGGGGCTTATCAGAAAATGAGTTGTGCATAGGCTGGGGGTAGCCGTCCTTGATAAACTGAGAAGGAGAGGTGTTCTAGCAGTCTACTCACAGAGATGCCACCCCAGAATGGATATCCACTAATAAAAGCAAAGGAAGCAAATCCCCAAACTTGTCTATAAATGACGTTCATGAGACCTAAAATAATTCCGAAGCCAATGTGCATCAATCCAATCATGATCTGGATTGCCTGAAAAAAGAAAACAGGCGTGTTAAAGTTGCTTCTTCATTTACAGGCACTAAGGAGACATTACTGACATTGCTGCTCCTGCGTATTTATCGTCTCCTCCGTCAAGAGGCACGAGTGTCCTTTAGGCATGCCTACTCTACAGCAGAGGTGGGCCAGGAAGATTCTGGCATATGCTGGAGCCAGGCCCGCAGCGTAGGCCTTGTTTGAGGTATCTGGGCTGGCTTGTAAGGGTGGCCCAAGGAGAGTTCTTTAGAAGCTGCTCCTTGTTAAGCATGCATTGGTGTCCCCTGAGAGCCTCTAAAAGACTCTGAAAAAAATGCTTTAACTGTGACTTCGATGGCTGTTTCAGATGGACCTATTCTCTGCATGGCAGATCCCAGTTATGGGGAAAGTATCCATGAAGGAAGTACCAATGAATTTTTGGGGCATTAACTATATATTTGATAATATTCTAAACACTTCACTTTTATCGTTTCATGTAATCTTCCCAGCGACTGGATGGAGATGCAGAGGTGTCTGTTTTAGTCTTCTCGGGCTGCTAAAGAAAATACTGTGCTACCCTCTGGGTAGCTTATAAACAACAGAAATGTATTGCTCACAGTTCTGGAGGCTGGGATGTTCAAGTTCATGAAGGTTGCTTCTAGTGAGGGCCCTCTCCCTGGTTCCTAACGGTGCCTCCTCATTGTGTCCTCACATAGTGGAAAAGGCTCAGGATCTCTGAGGAACCTCTTTCATAAGCCCATTCATGGGGGCTCCACCTTCATGAACTAATAAGTACCTCCTAAAGGCCCACGTCCTAATACTATCATTGTTAGGGTTAGGATTTCAACATAGGAGTTTTGGGAGGTCATTCAGACCATAGCAATGTCCAAACAATTACTGAGCGGCAGATCTGGAAAGTTAATACAGCAAATTGATTCCAGCACCCATGTCTTTTAGCTTTTGAATATGGCCTCCCCTCAGGCTCAGCTCCAGCTCTTCTGTGAAGTTATCTTGATTATATTAGTCAATTTAAGCTTTTTTCTTCCTAAATTTCTGTTTTATCTGTAAATTATACATCTTATTACTTGGTTTTGTACTCATTTATATTGTTATTTTTTTAAATTGCAGGTATGCAAACATTTTCTTATTGACCAAGGCATATTCTCAAAGACAGAGGATACATCTTTGTACCTCTTAGAACACCTTCTTTCATCCTGAATAAACAGATTTGTGAGAAGTAAGTGCTTGTACTTTGGGCCAGAAGCTAACCGTAGATTTACCATTTGTTTCTTCCTCAACTTACATCTTATCTACCCAAGAAGACTGCAAATACAAAGATTGCTGTGTTTATTTCTTCAATAACTTGCTATTAAATACAGTTAAGTTATTAAGCCAAAACAGAATTGGAAAAAATCACAGCTTCCTAAATAATGCTAAGAGATTAATATTTTCTTTGAGTACTCAATGAATTTCTTTGAGAGTAATAAAAACTATGAATCTTCTCCTTGAAAATCTGGTCTTACACATCCATACATACACACACCACACTTTTGCACATGACTTCAGAGGTGTCATGGGCTAAAGCCAGTCATGGATCTCAGTTGAAGGACTCCTGCATTAGGCATTATAATTGGTTTTTACAAGCTCTTCCTTAGAGCGGCAATTCAGTCATCTGGCCACAAACTTCTTATTCTCATCCTTGCCATCATCTTGATGGCAGTTAGATATTGGATTAATACTGGCTTACTTTTCTCCCGGTATAACGATGGCTCTACCATTTACTCACCAAGCTTGCCTACGGGCCAGACAGTAATTTAGTCATTTAACTCACTCTGGAGTTTCGGCCACAGAACCACTTTGAGTTCTGAGTCAACTGGGGCACATGCTCCCCATCCTACCCCCTGAGGCCCCTGCATTGTTATGACTGGGAGCTACTAATAGCATAAGTGTACAATCTTCAGGGAGAAGAAGTAGCTTCTGCCAGCTGGGGCTTTTAAAAACAAAATAGCATCCATCACTTTAAAGTGCTTTTCTTGAGTACCTCTTTGTTCCCAGGCAGAATGCTCCAGCGTTTCCCGACTCCACTCAGAGTACAAAACAGAGCCTCTGTCCTCCAGGCCTCACAGGGTCTGGCCCCCACCCCTCCTCTGCCCTCCTTGAGGCGACAACCTCCCTCCATCATACTGTTCTACTTTACTGGCCTCCTCCCTGTTCTTCAAACACAGCACACGTTTTCCTCTAGAGACCTTTCCAACTTTACCTGGAAGCTCTTGCCCAGATGACTGTGTGGCTTGCTCCTCCCCTCATGTCTTTGCTCAAACGTCATCTTCTAAGGAAAGCCTACTCTGATCAACTTGAAATGGCTACCCATACCCTTCACTGCCTGGTACTAATTATTAGCCGTTTTACACTTCTTTATTCTGTCCAAATCATGTATCACCTTCTAACATGTGTGTAGTCTGAGCTCTGTGATCCTAGTCTACGTGAGGGCAGAGGTTGTGCCTGTTTTGTTCTCTGTAGTCTTCCCAGCACCTGTGTGGGGTCGGCTTTGTGGGATGCCAGTTTGTCCCTTTGCTCAGTGGGAGCAGGGAATATCCTTTCTCTGCCAGGAGGAGGATCTGAGGGGCCACCCCCACAGCCTCGATCTGCCTGCTAGTGGGGGCAATGCTTATTTTTACTTTTCTAAAGTGGTGAAACTTGAACTCGGTAGTAAGATGTCTGCACGAGTTTCTGGTACATAGTGGGCACTCAGTATAACTTACTGAATGCTCTAGCAGAGAAGTGAGAACTGCACACAGGGAGAGACAGTACTGTGTTGTGGAATGGTTAGTGGCATGAATGAGGAACCTGGAAAGCACAGCAAAAACTGACAGTTCTGTCTCTGAAGGTGGGTCTTCATCTACAAGTAGGGCATGTCTTACAATGCTTACATAAACAAGATTATGAGTGTTTAAAGCGCCCTTTGTAGAAGTAACATGGCAGTTAAGTCATAACGTCTGCACAGGCCCTGGGTGAAAGGCACAGCAGATGGACTGGCCAGGAATTCTTCCACACCCAGTTTCCCCAGACTGCCCACTTATAGTTGTTTCTGTTTTTAAGGCAGCTGTCAATGTTCATTTTAATGAGAATTCACCTATATACAAATACGAGGCTTGCACTACTGAGACGGGATTGAGGGTGCCCAAAGTGTCCTTTGCAGAAGTGAGATCAAGCTAGAAGTAGTGGTGTTCCCATAATGTCAGTGTTACTGAATCATCCTGCTAGGAAGAGTCCTTTGTCACCTGTTAGGGTCTTTCTTGAATCTAAAATAAAGTGAACTCAGGGTAAAGTCTATATGCAGATGAATTATTTCTGCCTTAAAGGGACACAGTTTCCAGAGTAACATTCAGAACTTTTTAATGATTGAATGTAGGTCATGAGATCATAAACTTCTCTCCACCTATAACTTATAAGTACAGTATAACCTTGCGAATGCAAAATTAAAATTCTCATAGTAAGTAGACTTACCCCTAATATCTTTGCTTCTTCTGTGAAGTTTATGGTTGCTGTTCCTGTAGCTGGGATTACCACTTGTGGGTTTCCCTGATCTTGCTGACTGTTGGTGATGATTCTTGGAGACCCGAAGAGGGGAGGCTGACCACCCTGAGCTTGGTTTCCCAGGTGTATGAAACCCATGGTTTGTTGAGACCTGGGAGCCTTGACGTTGTTTGGTGGATAAGGACTGAGTATGGTTTCATACATTCGGGGCTGGGTTGTTGGCTGGGATGACATCATTATGTCCTAAGTACTACAAAAGATAACAAACTGATCACTTTACCCCACAAAAAAAAAAGTTAAAGAAAATCTTGTCAAACATCAAATTTCTATGTAAATACTATAGAGCAAGTGAGCAAATAATGGGCAATGACAACCAATGTAAACATGATCCTCATTTGACTTTGGAATCTATACACCCTATAGTTCAAAGGAAGTGAAGGAGGGGAAGATAGGAGTAATTTTATTTTCCAATTCCTATTTGATTTTGTAAAGTATTTGTATGTATTAACCTTCCTTGAGTTCATGGCATCTGAAGGACAACAGAGGGAGGGAAGAGATGGTGGTAGGCAGAATAATGCACCTTCCCTTCCCCAGAAATGTCCACATTCTAATCGAGGAAGCCATGAGTGTGTTGGGTTACATGACAAAGGGGATTTAAAGTTGCAAATGGAATTAAGGTTGACAGTCAGCTGACCTTAAAACAGGGAGATTTCCTGGGTTATTTGGGTGGCCCTAGTGTAATCACAAGGGTCCTTAAAATTAGAAGAAGGAGGTAGAAGAGAGTTAAAGAGATGTGGTGGTGGAAGCAGGGTCAGAGAGATGCTGTGCTGCTAGCTTTGAAGATGGAGGAAGGGCCTGGGAGCCAAGGACTAGGTGGCCTCTAGAAGCCAGAAAAAAGCCAGGAAAATAAACTTCTTCCTAGAGCCCCTGGAAAAGAATGCATCTCTGCCAACACTGTGACCTTAGCTCAGTGAAACCGGTGGCCTACAGAATTATCAGATAATGAATTTGTATTGTTTTAAGCTGCTCAATTTGTGGTAATTTGTTACAGGAGTAAATAGAAAACTAATTAATGGCGCCAAGAATACAATTGGACAGCAAGAAAGGCAGTCCATGATTTAAAATTATTTGTCACTACTTTTCCAAATAGATAATTCATATATGGCCAATTAAATTGTCGTGTTCTTTAGGAAGAATACTCTTGAGATTCCCTATTCATTTTTGTCCTTTGGAAGCACAGAGTATCTCAGGTCCTTTGTGGCCAAGGGGAATTTTGTTGGAAATCAACTAGCACAACTAGATACGGACAGCAGTCAGTATTTATCCTTGAAAAAAAATTATGACACTTAAAAATGTTTGTCTTCAGTGTCCTTAGATTCCTTTTTTGAGACATCCTCCCCAAACCATTTTTTTGTACACCATAAATACTAAGAAAGAAGGAGTTCTGAATGCCTTCATCACCGCAGGAAGTATGAGTAGTCCACTGGCGCATTGCAACACTGGAATTTTAACAGGGGCACTTATTCAGACTATGTCCTAGAATCCTGGCATTTCAGAGCCTTTCCAATCATTCTGTCCTTTACCCTTGGTTTACAGAAGAGAAATTGAAGTGACACAAGTTAAATGCTGTGATCAAGGTCACATAGAAAACGTGTGGCAGAGCCAGGACTAGAGAATTGAGCTCTTGGCCTTGGAGTTCCCCACTCCAACCACACTGCTCACTCGGGACGCTTACAGAGCTGGTGTTGCAGGCCAGGGTTGGTGGGTCGGCTCTGCACCTACAACTGCCCAGCAACAAAACTGCTGTCTTCTGATGCTCTGGAGAAGACTCTACAAACCAGACTCACTCCTTAATGATTCAGTCTCTCCTCCGTGAGCCTCAAGTGAGCGGTCTAGAGAGCTAACATTTCAGTAAGCCCTCATTGTGGGCCTAATAGGGGCTGTACAGTGTCATGGTTTGGAGCATGAACTCAGGGTTAGAATCCTGGCTCTGATACCAGCTCTGTGTCTTTGGCAAGTTTGTTAAACCCTCTTGGCCTTACCTTCTTGTCTGTAAAATGAGGATCCTAAGAGTACCTTCCTTATAGGGTTACTTTGAGTATGAAGGAGTTATTCCATGTAAAGTTCTTAGAATTGTACCTATTATAACTGCGTGTGTTGGGTAATTATTGCTTAGTTGGTGAAATATATTATCTCTCTTAGTCTTTAAAACCTCCAGCGAGGCAGGTACTAATATCCTCCCCATTTTACAATGAGAGAAGTGCATCAGAACCTGTACTCAGCCCTTAACTCTAAGCTGCTTGGGTGCTAGATACAACTGAAAAAGGTTGAAAACTCAGTGGAAAGGTGGGAAACACATTTTGGAAACCTCTGATTAAGAGATTACTTTTTTCAGAGTGGAAACAAATTTTAATTCACCAAAGTTCATTTTAAACAAACAAAATAAACAGTTCCATAGCTGTGATTCTTGGAGTGACTCTCTGTAGCTCTCTAATAACATTTGAGAACATGAGGTTTTATAACCTGTGCATGTGGTTTCAGTGGCCATTTAGTGTTCAAACCCTACCAATCTGGTCTCCTTAATCCCTAGTCTGCTACTTTAATAACCCTGGGGCCTTGATCAACTTTCTTAACTAAATCCATGTTAGTCCCTCTGTCTCAGCTATAAAATGAGACTAAGGATGTCATTCAAAGTAGCTGGTGTGGAGGCAGAGTTAAGATGGTGGAGTAGTAGGGTTACCCTGAACTTTCCTCGTCCTTTGATCACAGCTAGATCAACATCCAACTATTTTGAACAACTAGGAAGATGATCTGAGGACTAAGGAAACAATCTATACAGTTGGAGGGAGAGAATGTGGTAGATGTGAGGTTCGGAGCTGTGAATTGGAGAGGAAAGCCTCATGGCCGTGAAGGGGAGGGAACACTTTTTGTGGAGCAGAGTCAGGGAGAGGGAGAGAGTGGGAGAGAGCACAGTGGGTAGGGACTGCACAATAAGCCGCAGTGAGGAGATCCCCTGAGTCACACTGGGAAAGATCGCCCCCCTTCCTGGACTACATTTGGAAGAGCGTATTTTGCCTCTCCAAGGACAAAAGGCCAGTGTGAGCCGTTGAACAGTGCTCAACAGCAGGGTCAGAGGTGTGTGCAGGGGGCAGAAAACCTCTTAAATTTTCACCATGAGCCACAATAGGCTTAAACCCCTGTGTGCAGGCAGAGCAGCTGCTTTTCAGTGGCAGAACTGAGCAGAGAGCAGAGACTCGGGCAGATTACAGACAAGCGGGCTGCTGCTTCTCAGCGTCTGCCTCTGTGCCGCTGCTCTTCTGGGACAGGACAGCGCTGGGCACGCCGCCAGGCTCTCCTCCAGGCCGGGGACTGGGCCTGCACCTTGCCAGGCCTTTTAAAACTTGGAGTTTTGAATCCCAGCCACCAGCCAGAGATAAAATACAGGAGATTCGTGGTGCCAGGTGTGCTGATGGCCCAGGAACAGACGGGTTAAGGGCAAGGAACTGATGAAAGCCGGGGCCACAGGAGATTGGTCGCTTTTCTGAGAGGGCCTCCTGAACAGCGGTGGCCAGTAGTTCTGCTCCCTGGGACGAGACAGCTGGGTGACACCATATTCTTCCTCTTCCCCTACCCCCTGCACCCACAGCACAGTCGGACTTCAGAGAGAAACACAGCATCTCCAGTGGAGGCTGGAGTCCCCTACACTAAACCCTGCTCCCCTTCACCTGGCAGGGGCATCTTTACAAGGGCAAGTCAGCTTGTGAGCCAGCCCGGCAGGCCTCTCCCTCAGAAGACCAGTGCAGGCCGCCGCATGTACCAAATCTACTGATTAAAGAATGCTCCAAAACGTCAGAATCTGCTGGAAATAGGACCAGGCTTGCTGCTGCTTCTTTTTTTTTTCCCTTAATTTTTTTACATTTTTACATTTTTTATTTTTTTATTTCTCATTTTTTATTTTTTATCTTTTATTTTTATATATATATTGTTTCCTTTTTTCTTTTCTCCTCTTTTGTTTTGGTATCAGGCTTATAATTTTTTGTTCGTTTGTTTGTTTCCTTATTTCTTGGGTCAGGCTTCTTATTTTTTTTTTCCTCTTCTTTCCTTACTCTTTCTTCTTTCTTTCTTATTCTTTGGAAATAGGCTTATGGTTTTTTGTTTGTTTGTTTGCATTTTTGTTTTTCTTTTCTCTTGGATCAGGCTTTTTTTTTTTTTTTTTTCCTTTTTCCCTTTTCTTTTTTCTTTTCCAGGCTTATCACACCAGTTCAAGGTCCAGACACTCCCCGCTGCAAGCAAGGAGGAACTCTGTAGGGGACAGACCAGTGGAAAGAGCAGCCAAAACGCAATAGCAGGGTGTACACGGCATACACCAGAAACACTTCCTGAAGTTTTTGTTGTTGTTGCTGTTTTTATTGGTTTTTTTTTTTCTTCTTTCCTTTCTTTTCTAGACAGAATGACAAGACAGAGAAATTCACCCCAAGAGAAAGAACAGATGGTAGTACTCACTTCCAGGGATTTAATCAATACAGATAAAAGTAAGATGTCTGGACTAGAATTTAAAATGATTATTAAGATACTAGCTGGGCTTGAAAAAGGCATAGAAGACAATAGAGAATCCCTTACTGTAGAGATAAAAGAACTAAAATCTAGTCAGGCCAAAATTAAAAATGCTATTACCAAGAAGCAGTACTAAGTGAAAGCCATAAAAACGAGGATGAATGAAACAGAAGGGAGAATCAGTGATATAGAAGATAAAATGATGGAAAATAAGGAAGGTGAAAAGAAGAGAGAAAGAAAACTGTTAGATCACAAAAGGAAACTTAGAGAACTTAGCAATTCCATTAAGCAAAATAATATACGTATAACAGGGGTCCCAGAAGATAAGGAGCAGGAGAGGGGGGCAGAAGGTTTGTTTGAACAAATTATAGCTGAGAACTTCCCTAATCTGCGGAAGGAAGCAGGCATTTAAGTCCAGGAGGCACAGAGAACCTCCCCCCCCTCAAAATCAACAAAAAAATCTCGAATTATTATAGTGAAGCTTGCAAATTTCAAAGATAAAGAGAAAATCCTGAAAGCACCTTGGACAAGAGGTCCTTAACCTATAAGGGTAGACACATAAGGCTGGCCGCAGACCTGTCCACAGAGACCTGGCAGTCCAGAAAGGCCGGGCATGATATATTCAACATGCTAAATGAGAAAAATATGCAGCCAAGAATACTTAATCCAGCAAGGCCGTCATTCAGAATAGAAGGAGAGAGAGAGTTTTCAGGACAAACAAAAACTAAAACAGCCCTGCAAGAAATATTAAAGGGGATTCTTGAACAGAGAGAGAGAGCGCAAAGTAATAAAGACCAGAAAGGAACAGAGACAATCTACAGGAACAGCGACTTTACAGGTAATACAATGGCACTAAATTCATATCTTTCAATAATTACCCTGAATGTAAACGGACTCCAATCAAAAGACATAGGGTATCAGAATGGATAAAAAAACAAGATGCATTGATACGCTGCTTACAAGAGACTCATTTTAGATTCAAAGACACCTCCAGATTGAAAGTGAGGGTGTGGAGAACCACTTATCATGCTAATGGACAGCAAAACAAAGCTGGAGTAGCCATCCTTGTACCAAACAAACTAGATTTTAAACCAGACTATAATAAGAGATGAGGAAGGACACTATATCATAATAAAAGGGTCCAACAAGAAGATCTAACAATTGTAAACATTTATGCCTCTAACTTGGGAGCAGCCTAATTTTTAAAACAATAACAAAATTAAAGAAACACTGTTGATAATAATACAATAACAGCAGGGAACTTTAACACCCCACTCACAGCAGTGGACAGATCATCTAAGCACATCAACAAGGGAACAAGGACTTTGAATGACACACTGGATCAGATGGACTTAACAGATATATTGAGAGCATTTCTAAAACAGCAGAATACAAGAATACACATTCTTCTCGGGTGCACATGGAACATTCTCCTGAGTAGATCATGTACTGGGTCACAAACAGGTCTCAACTGGTACAAAAAGATTGAGATCATACCATGCATAGTTTCAGACCACAATGCTATAAAACTTGAAGTCAATCACAAGAAAATATTTGGAAGGGCCACAAATGCATGGAAGTTAAAGAACATCTTACTAAAGAATGAATCAGTCAACCAGGAAATTAAAGAAGAATTAAAAAATACATGGAAGTAAATGAAAATGAAAACACGACAGTTCAGAACCTTTGGGATGCAGCAAAGGCAATCCAACGAGGGAAGTATGTAGCAATACAGGCCTTCTTCAAGAAGCGGGAAAAGTCTCAAACACACAACCTCATCTTACACCTAAAGGAGCTGGAAAAAGAACATCAAGTAAAGCCTAAATCCAACAGGAGAAGAGAAATAAAGATTAGAGCAGAAATCAATGATACAGAAATAAAAAAAACTGAACAGATCAATGAAACTAGGAGATGGTTCTTTGAAAGAATTAATAAAATTGATAAATCCCTAGCCAGACTTATCAAAAAGAAAAGAGAAATGACCCAAATAAAATCATGAAAGAAAGAGGAGAGCAAAACAAACACCGAAGAAATACAATTAAGAGAAAAATTTTTTTTAAAGATTTTATTTTTTTATTTTATTTTTTTTGACAGAGAGAGACACAGCAAGAGAGGGAACACAAGCAGGGGGAGTGGGAGAGGGAGAAGCAGGCTTCCCGTGGAGCAGGGAGCCCGATGCAGGGCTCGATCCCAGGACCCTGGGATCATGACTTGACCCGAAGGCAGACGCTTAACGACTGAGCCACCCAGGAGCCCCCGAACAATTAAGAGAATATTATGAGCAATTGTATGCCAACAAATTAGGCAATCTGAAAGAAATGGATAAATTCCTAGAAACTTATAAACTACCAAACCTGAAACATGAAGAAATAGAAAAGCTGAACAGACCCACAACCAGCAAAGAAATTGAAGCAGTAATCAAAAATCTCCCACCAAACAAGAGTCCAGGGCCGGAGGGCTTCCCAGGGGAATTCTATCAAACATTTAAAGAAGAAATAATACCTATTCTTCTGAAACTGTTCCAAAAAACAGAAATGGAAGGAAAACTTCCAAACTTGTTCTATGAGGCCAGCATTATCTTGATCCCACTAAAAAAGAATTACAGACCAATATCCCTGATGAACATGGATGCAAAAATTCTCACCAAGATACTAGCTAATAGCATCCAATTGTACGTTAAAAGGATTATTCACCACGACCAAGTGGTATTTATTCTTGGGCTTCAGGGGTGGCTCAACATCTGCAAATCAATCAGTGTGATCCACCACATTAAAGAAAGGACAAGAATCATATGATCCTCTCAACTGGTGCAGAAAAAGCTTTGACAAAATACAGCATTCCTTTGGATAAAAACTCTCTGCTGTGTAGGGATAGAGGGAACATACCTCAATATCATAAAAGCCATATACGAAAGACCCATAGCAAATATAATTTTCAACAGGGAAAAACTGAGAGCTTTTCCCCTAAGGTCAGGAACATGACACAGATGTTTACTCTCACCACTGTTGTTCAACATAGTACTGGAAGTTGTAGCCTCAGCAATCACACAACAAAAAGAAATAAAAGGCATCCAAATCAGCAACATAGTGATTTAAAGGGTCACGTGTACACCAATGTATATAGCAGCAATGTCCACGATAGCTAAAATATGGAAAGAGCCAAGATGTCCATTGAGAGATGAATGGATAAAGAAGTGGTATATGTATATAATGGAATATTACTTAGGCATCAAAAAGAATGAAATCTTGGCCTTTTGCAATGATGTGGATGGAAATAGAAGGTATTATGCTAAGCAAAATAAGTCAGTCAGAGAGAGACAAATACAATATGATTTCACTCATATGTGGAATTTAAGGAACAAAACAGAGGATCTTAGGGGAAGGGTAATAAAAATAAGATAAAAACTGAGAGGGAGACAAAGCATGAGAAACTCTTAACAATAGGAAACAAACTAAGGTTTGCTGGAGGGAAGGTGCATGGGGGATGGGGTAATTGGGTGATGGGCATTAAGGAGGGCACTTGAAGTAATGAGCACTGGGTGTTATATGCAACTGAAGAATCACTAAATTCTACCCCTGAAACTAGTAAGTATATGTTAACTAAATTGAATTTAAGTAAATTAGAAAAAAAACTCAGTGGCTGGTATGAAGATAGGATAATCCTAATTCTTATTAAGCTGTTAAATCTGCCCAGCCTATGGCAAGAGCTTGATAAAAGATAGCTATCCTTCTGTTATCAGAGCCCAAAGGCTAGCTTTCAGAAGTGGATGTAGGCATATGAAAAGTTTATAATGGAGATTGGACTCAAAAGGTTAATTTCAACACCAGGGAGATGGGAGATGAGAGCTCAGGGTACAGAAATTAACCAGAACAAGATTTTTCTTGAATTTTTTTTAAAGTATTAAAGCAATTAAATAATTTCTGCATGTATATGATCTCATTACCTCCTTCCTTTCCTGTTTTTGTCAGTTTTGTTTGTTTCATCGAGAAATTTAATACAAAAACTAAGGCTTCTCATTTATTTATCAACATTTTTTTTTTTTAAGTTTTATTTATTTATTTGACAGAGAGAGAGAGAGCGAGAGCAGGAACACAAGCAGGGGGAATGGGAGAGGGAGAAGCAGGCTTCCTGCCGAGCAGGGAGCCCGATGTGGGACTCCATCCCAGGACCCTGGGATCATGACCTGAGCCGAAGGCAGATGCTTAACGACTGAGACACCCAGGCACCCTATTTATCAACATTTTAAAATTTAATATCTGCTATTTACTTTCTGGACTAAGCCCTATCCTGTGAGTTCCATATGGAATCCAGATTATTAATAGTTTATAATGATTATGCTAGTCTCAGATGCATTTTTACAGATCAAGTTCTGGTTTTATAAAAAGAATTAAAGAGCTGAGCCAGTCTCCATCCTTTGACTTTATACCAAAATGACTTAATGTGTAAACAGCTGTACTGGTTACATAGTTTGGTACAAGGGGAAGGAAAAATGCTTGCAGGAATAACTAAGTAATTATATAGTTGAAATGAGGATAATCCTGAAAATGATGGAAGAAAAGGGAAACCGGGGCGCCTGGGTGGCTCAGTCATTGGGCGTCTGCCTTCGGCTCAGGTCATGGTCCCAGGGTCCTGGGATCGAGCCCCGCATTGGGCTCCCTGCTCCGTGGGAAGCCTGCTTCTGCCTCTCCCACTCCCCCCGCTTGTGTTCCCTCTCTTGCTGTGTCTCTCTCTGTCAAATAAATAAATAGAATCTTAAAAAAGAAAAGGGAAACCAATGAATAGACTGTTTCCATTGATTGCACCTATTGTGGAATTTTTTTCTTGACCATTGGTAAAATACTTACTATCATTTGTCTTTTCATCTAAAAATTAGAGCAACTGTAATTATTTGTAAACCCAAGAAACACATCAAAAAATAGGTCTGATGAGATCAAAAGGACAGGACTGTCACAAATAAAAATTGTAATAATTTACTTTATTCTAGTTTTTTTCTTCCTCCCTTCCATATGAATTTCACTTTTAACATTATAGGGTGAAGATGACTGCTATCTTTGAGAAGAGGTAGCATACAGGAGAGCATAATACCAAATCATTTCTACTGTGTTACCCAAGTACGTACATGAATAAAAATACCGACTTAGTGAAAATCAGTGATATTCCCCACTTATTTTTGTTTTTTTCCCCCATAACAAAGCACCTTAATTAAAATATATTACAAAAGCAGTGCTACAGTGTTTTTGCTGTGCTTTGTAGTCCTGTGGTAGCCACATTATCATCAGATTGCTCGCATTGGGTCATTGCTTCCCCTTGTTGATTAATATTCATGGAATGGCATACATTTGAACCTCCTATGTGTCATCTCTCTTAGCATGAATTTTGATTTTGTTTTAAGGTTTTATTTATTTGACAGCGAGAGAGCACAAGCAGGGGGAGCGGCAGAGGGAGAGGGAGAAGCAGGCTCCCCGCTGAGTGGGGAACCTGATGTGGGGCTCTATCCCAGAACTCTGGGATCATGACCTGAGCTGAAGGTAGACACTTAACCGACTGAGCCACCCAGGTGCCCCTGAATTTTTAATTTTTTTTCTTGAAGTATCTTTTACCTGTGTTATAGCAACTGACATTCTTTTTTTTTTTTTATTTCTGTCCTGTTTTTCATTTTCCCCTTGTTTCATTTCCTATTTCATCCCTCTCATGATTTCTTTTCCCTCATTTATCTATTTGGCCCAATTTAAGAGTCAAGATTGGCTTCATCCCTCCAACCTAGAGAATGGGATGCTGCAGAGAGCCCACACAGACAGACCAGCCCTGCTGTTTATGCCCATTGATTTGGGTGAAGAGATAGATAAATAAG
This sequence comes from Phoca vitulina, assembly GCF_004348235.1. Taxonomy (NCBI): domain Eukaryota; kingdom Metazoa; phylum Chordata; class Mammalia; order Carnivora; family Phocidae; genus Phoca; species Phoca vitulina. Next base: position 27,853,327 of record NW_022589719.1, on the reverse strand, counting down.
TCAGTAGACTTACTCTGTTTCTTTGGCACCTGTCTGCTTTCTCTTTCTCCAAGTTCTGTGCTAGTTGGAAATGTTTATCTGGGTATAATAGGTACTTTTTACTTCCTTGTGTCAATCCAACCTGTCTCCTATCTTTATTTAATTCCAAAGTCTTATCCTTGTAAAAACCCACCCCAAGTGGATACATAGTCCCAGTTGTAAACTTTGTATTATGCTTGCTGTGCTTTCACAGTTTCATCCTTGCTCTGGGAAGCCTTTTCTGACCCACCCAAACACTTAGGTGCTCATTTCCTCCAGCCCCTTTGTACTTTCTGATACTCATTAGTGCAACATCATACTGCATTTCAACATCTTTTAAGTTAGATGAACAAAATAGGAAAATGTAGATAATAAAAAGGAAGAGAAAGAAAAAAGCATCCATACTCCCACCACCCACACATAATCAATGGTAATATTTTCATTTAGAATTTTCAATCTTTTGTTTGTAAATATACGTTTTACAGAGAGACATTTATGATTTTGTAAAATCACCAAATTAGGATCATTTTGTTTATAAGTTTTATAACCTGCTTTCGTAGCTTCATGTTTTATAAACGGTTTTTCATGTCACCAAACACCTAAGTATTGTAATTCTTAAGAGTGGCATGCTATTCCATTTTGGGGAAGGGTCTTACTACATTTCAATTATTTACCTTCAGGCCTGTCTCACAGATACAACTGAATGCCTTAAGGGCGAGATCCTTGGGCAGGGGCCAATGTCCCACCCCTCGCCGTGGTATTATACAGTGTCTCAACATGATAAGATCCATTCAGTATATGTTGAACGAATTAGTAGAGTGAATACAGATTTCTCTTTTCATGTTTTTTTTTTTTTTTTTTTCCTGTATATACTATTGAAAAATTTCTTTCTCTGGTGGTTTTACATTTGTATGTATTTTTCTAAAATGGAAAAATAGGTACTGAAGACTTATTAATGCTGTGAGCTAGGAAAGTGACAGTTTCAGACAATAACATTGCTCAAAGGCTGAAGGTGAATAAAGGAACAAGAAATCAGCATTGTTTTAGGAAGAGTCATGGTAACTGGCTGGCAAGTATCTCATGATTACCATGATTCATGTTATCCAGACAGCAGAAGAAGAAAGGTGAAAATAAATGGTGTTTTTTAAACCTAGAGTGCCCTCCTTTCTCCTGCAGCCTTCCAGACCCACATCCATGCAATAAATCTTACTTCATAAGACTTCTGCATTGTTCTCTCTCCTTCCTGATCTCCTGAGTGTGTGGTTGGTGCTGTTGGTGATGTGATTCTTTCATGTATTATTTTGATTCTTATTTCTTCAAACAATCTCTAAATTCCAAGAGGGCAGGAGATATAGCATCATTTCATAACCTCTTTTGTGTGACTGGCTTAGAAACATATTTGTAAAACTGAGTTTAACATTAAAGAAAGGTGACGTGTTATTAGTTAAACATTAATTTTTGAAATAAACTGCTTACTTCGTTTTTATAAGGGAAGAGAAAGCTTCTTTCTTAAGTCAATATGGAACTCATTCTTCAGAGTTCAGAGCTCTGAAATAAGGCCTACCAGGAAGTATAAGTATTCTAGAACATGTGGTTTCTACTTCAGTGATCTTATCCAACAACTGCCTATGGTGGTATCCTGTGGGATTGCAGTTCTTTGACCTACAACTGAAAGGATTTCCAGAGAAAGTGTGGAAATTATATCAGTAGATAATGAAAACCCAACTAAAGAAGGGATATTTGATAGTAGTTGCTATTATTATGATAATGTAGCTAACAGTTTTTAAAAGCTTATACTTTGACATGCCTCATTCTAAGCATCTTTCATAGATTAACTTTATAAAACTGAATCATAAAGAGGTTAAGTAACTTGCCCAGGATCATACAGCTAGTAAATGCTGAAAATCAAGGCCCGCAAATACCACTTTTACATATGTTGTAATACCTGACTTTCATAGCAAAATTGGACTGCTCTCGTCTATAGTAATTTCTGTAGAAAACTGAGCATCAGCCCCTTAACCATGCAAATATTTTCCTTTCAACACATTTGGGTGGAATTCTTTCAATAGGTGCCCTACCTTAGAGGTACTACCCAGGGTAGCCAGGTCATAATCTAAATTTCTTTTGTCTGCTGTTTTCTTGGTCACATCCCTTTGTTTCATAGAACAAAATTAAGATGCTGATGCGTGAATTGCTGAGTTATATTTTGTTAATATTCATTCTCAAATTAAAGGCTAACAAACCTTTCTTAAAGAATTACTTCTCTTTTACCAACAAGATAATATACTTGCTGTTTTTCTACAGATTTTCAGCATGATTTCAAGTATTCTCATGTCATTTATATCAATTATATTAATTTCTTGGTCAACTAAAAGTACACCCCTACTCCATTTCTCTAAAAAGTGGACAGTATTGCATTTAATTTTTCTTGTCAAATCACTATTGCTAGTTAATAGCCTATTTCACTGACTTTATGTTGTCACTGGATTATCATTTTAGAAGTACATTAATCTGTGCCTACTTGATTTCTCAAAAACCGGAAACAGCCAGAGGAGTGGTATGGCCCTAGTGAGAGAATGCCATGCATATTCACAAGTACAGTGTCTTTCTTATACAGCACCTGAGCAATGCAGGCTAGCTGCTAAGGGGGCTTCTTTGTACTGTTGAGTGGTTAGCTGTTTACTGTTTTCTCCTGTTTGTCTCTATATAAAGACACATTGTCCTGTATTAAGAGAAATTGCTGGTCAGTTTGTTAAATTGCATACATCCCAATCTTCTAAACTTTGCACATAGGTAACTGAGTGAACTTCTATGGCAAAAATATTATGGAGCGAATGATTTGTTCTTTTAGTCTGAAATTTTTATGTGTGTATACTTACTAGAACTCTATTGTATACCCAGAGATCTGTTATTATAAGTTAAGTACAATGAAAACACTTCTTTAGTTAGCTTTTCTAATAAGTAAGTCATTATTTTAGGAAATTTCAAGCCTGGGGAAATTGTGAAGCTGGATTCCTAAGAAATAAATTAACAGTCCAAATTTTAGACAAGATCCAGAGAGGCGTGGTCCGAGCTTGATTTTGTGCGGGTGTGAAGATCCACCCTGGTTCCACGGGTGGGGTGGAGTAACAGGACCACTGACCAAGGACACAGACCTCCAGCCCAGAGTTTCACAAACTAGCTGAGAAGAAAGACTGTTTAAAAAATTTTCTTTTCAATCCATTGGGAACTAACAATTTTGGAAAATATGAAAACAAAATGATTTACTAGGAAAAAAGAAAAACTATTCAACCCCAGTTCTTTTGTTAGACTCAGTAGGCAGAAAATTATAATAAATATAGTTTAAGCATACATAACAGGGAAAATAGAAAACAGTCACAATATTGAAAGCATTCATTCATAGCAATCAATATTATATTGTACATAACTTTTTGTCTTTTCAAAATTGTAGCTAAATGAAAAGTTACAAGGGAAATCATGGGTACTCATGATTTTCCAAGCATTACTCATGCTTGGAATGAACACTGTGTAAACTTTTAGTGAAAAGTTTAAAGTTCCACATTTAGATTAGTTTGTTTCCTGCTTATTATTTGGTTAATCTAAATTGGGTTGAGGGCAGTGCTACTTGCAGAGGATAATGTATTTTTAAATTGTTTCTATGTTTTGTTTTAATAATACTCAAGAGTAGAGAAATCAATCACACAGTGGTATGTTGACAGGAAAAGGAGAGATTTTAGAATATTTTCAGCAAATGCAGGATATTTAACATCTTATTCCTAATAAGGTAAGTGAGGCCATATTTTCAAAACACACTTTCAACCTATCAGTAGTCAGTTCCAACAATTTATCCTGTAAAGTTATAGAGTAACTTTTTTTCTTTTGATTAAAAAAATGGATTCTGGGGCACCTGGGTGGCTCGGTTGGTTAAGCAACTGTTTTCGGCTCAGGTCATGATCCTGGAGTCCCATGATTGAGTCCCACATCGGGCTTCCTGCTCGGTCGGCAGGGAGTCTGCTTCTCCCTTTAACCCTCCCTCCTCATGTGCTCTCTCTCTCACTCTCTCTCTCAAATAAATAAATAAAATCTTTAAAAAAAAATGGATTCTGGAAAGGTTAACTTTTGACTTGTGGAGCTTTTTATTTTTAAAGATTTCTTTATTTCAGTGAGAGAGAGACAGCACAGGAGGGAGGGGCAGAGGAAGAGGGAGAGAGAAACTCAAACTGTGTGCTGAGCACGGAGCCTGACGCAGGCTCGATCGCATGACCCTGAGATCAGACCTGAGTCGAAACCACGGGTCAGACGCTCAGCCCACTGTGCCACCCAGGCGTCCCTGGACCTTCTTTTGATGGGATATAAAATTCAGAAGGTGATTGGTCATGGCTTTTTGCAGATATGTTAATATCAAAATCATCCACCATTTCTTTGCTAGTTGTTGTTAAATTAGATTACCTGCCATCACTGTTTGTAATCATTCTGTTTTTCTAACTTTCTGGCGTTTGCTTTTGCCCTTTCATCTTTTCATTGTAAAACATCTTGCATTTCTCTTGACATCGAAATATTCAGATTATTCCCCAGCAGGGAGCTTGGGTCTGACTGAGTCTTAGGTACTTAGGAGCCAACCAGGATGCAGAGTGCATTCTTGAATGGATACGTGGGGCTTCCAGGGTTGTGCCTTTTCACAAGGCTTAGAAACTGTGTTTGTGTGGTTTCTGAGCCTGAGTTGTGGCCTCAAGTGACAAGTGCAGTACGGAGAAGTAATTTGACATAATGGTGACAAGATTTCACCACCAGATGTCCTTCGTGGTTAATTTTTGTTTTTTCATTTCACTTTTAATTTTTTTTCTGGAATATCAGGAAATTAGTTAGCTTGGAACCTTGGGAGGCAAGAAAACATGGCCTTGTGCTTCTCCCCTGACATTGTGTGGTCCTAGAAATTGATGAACACCTGGGAATCTTAGAACAGTGCTTGCACCATATGTCTCTGGGTCAAATATCTTGATCCTAAAGAAAGTATTTGTCTGCTAAAGGCCTTGAATTCTACTAGGTATGGATTAATTGGTTTAGTGACACTAGTCAACACTAGGAAAGTGCAGAAGAACAGAACATGTTTTAAAATTCACTAGATGTTTACTGAGGGCCAGTTCAGTACCAGATACTGCCTTATGTTCTGATGAGTGAACAGGACAGAAAGTACTTTCACACTTTAGGGGCTGTGTCTTTTAGGGGCTCCTCTTTCTCCTGTTCTGCATGAAAGCTTCAACTGAGCTGGCACGCCCAAGTATCCTAAGATAGGATTCTCTCATCAGAGCCCTCTGGTTCAATGCATAGGTAAGGGTAAAGGTTACAGACATAGTCAAATACTTATATCCTGTTCATGTAAGGGTGGGGGATGTTTCTGAAATATTAGTACCTTCCATTTCACCAGTGGAAACCCATTTCTAACATGCCACTGACATAGTTTTGGGATGTTGGTGAGAAAGAATTCCTGAGACCTCTTTGTGCAAAAAGGTGATTTTATTAAAGCACGGGGACAAAAAGCTGCTGCCCTGGCATTATGAGGAATGGCTGATTATATACTTGGGAGTTGGGGGAGGTAAGGAAAAAGGGAGGTGTCCAAAAGGACTTTCATATGCTAAAGAAGACCCTTCAGGTTACTGGAGGCCTGACTATTATCAAGCTAAGGTGGTTTTTCCCTCTAGCAAAGCATTAATATTAAGATAGTTGGAAGTTTCCTGGAGGAATGTCACACATATCCCACCCAGGAGTTGGGGTAGGGGGTTGCAGGATGTCAGCTTGTGCTTTGTCCCCAGCTTGCCTTCTGCTCCCTCAACACCAGTACTATGTCAGAAGCCACCCATTTTCAAAAAAAAATTATGACATTTATTGCTCTAATTAGCAAAGTGTCTAACGTCAATCACTACAACTAATTGCCTCTGGAGAATGGGTTTCATAATTAGAATGCTAGTTAACCATCACCATTTCTAATTTAAATAGTGGCCACATTGGTTTCTAGCTTAATGCAGCTAAAAAGTAACCATTATTACACTGCACTGCTGTGTTTGAATTATGGATATTGTAGCCCTAGTCCTTACCCACAGATACTCAGATTGAATGGATCTGACATGGGGTTCAGAATTTTTAATCATCATTCCCAGTTGAAGGTAACCACCATATTTTGAGAATCACTGGATGATTATAGTAGAGGAAGCATAGGAAGCTAGAAAAAGCTATAGAAGCAGGTAAGCAAAGTAAATAGTTTTCATTCAATGAATACTATTTAGTAATAAAGAGTAATAGACTTTTGATGCATACAACAACTGATGGATCTCAGGGGTATTATGTTGAATGAAAAAAGCCAATCTCAGAAGGTTACATACTATATGATTCTATCTATAGTATATTCTTAAAATAACAAAATATATGTGATGGTGAACAGATGGTTGCCGGGGTTAGCGATGAGGGTATGCCTGTGAAGGGATAACATGGGGGAGTTGGTTTGTGATTATGAAGAGTTCTGTATTCTCAAGGGAGTGTTTTTGGGGTGGTAGAACCGTTCTGAATTTCGACTGTGGTGGTCATTACATGAATCTGTACACATGATAAATAAACTATATACACATAAAAATATTGTACGTAAAAACTGGTGAAATAAGTTCTAAGGTTTATTAGTTAATAGTATACAAATGTCAGTTCCCTGGTTTTAGTAATTATACTATGATTATGGAAGGGGTGAGCATGGGGGGAGGCTGGGAGATGGGTACCCAGGAGCTTTCATACTATTTTAACAACCTGTTTGTGAATCTAAAATGATTTCAAGATAAAAAGTAGAAACAAACAACAAAATAAACCTACGTGGATGTGAGGTTATAAATGTAAAGGTTAAAGACAGTGTTTGAAAAGAGAAAAGGATTCTCCCTCTCCCTCTGCTCCTCCCTCTGCTCATGCTCACTCTCTCAAATAAATAAAACCTTAAAAAAGAAAAAAAGGAAGGCCTAGCCTAAGGTGGGATCTAATGCAGATACCCTGGGTTCAGATTCCTATTTTCCCTCTTGCCAGTTGTGACCTTGGGCAAGTTAGCCTCTCTGCGCTTCAGTCAGCTCATCACTGAAAAGGGGAAATAGCAGTCAGTGTCTATGCCAAAGGCTTGTTGCGATGGGGAAATGAATACGTATGCAAAACACTCTGTATAGTGTTTGATACATAGGAAAGACTCAGGGACTTGACTTATTTGCTTAGAGAAGTGGGGAAAGAACCATCAGGGTGGGGGTTAAAGTGGCTGTGGGAACAAGGGCAAGTGCAGGACCCCAGAAACGCAGGGACGGGGGAGGAGGACAGCCTGGCCTGCGCGTGGAATCCATAGGAATACATAGGTGGGACTCATGTGTTGGCTCAGAAGTTATAGACAATAGGATTAACTACAGTAGTGATTTGAACTACCTCTCCCCTCTCAGAAAGTTTGAGCCAAGAGAATAAAAGCTGAAGTACTTGGAACTGATATTTGGGGGGTATTTGGAGGAAAGGAAAGTTGCATAGAAGATAAAGACATACTTATTTTTGTTCTAATCTGAGTGCCTTGAGAAGTTAATGCTGCTGATAGAAGTTATGTCAGAGGTGATTTCACTAGGTTCTTAAAGAATAAGTCTAATGTAATTATTCAAAAAGGATTGACTGAGCAGGAACTGGGGATGCTGAGGGGAATGGAAAAGCTGATATCCTAATGAGAGAGTCAGTGAATGAAAATCAATGAAATATGAGGTTACTCTGCAATCCAGTGGGTTCATAAGAGAAGAATTTACAGTGCTTGGTGGGGAAGGATTTCACCAACTCATCCTTGACCCTGCCTTCGAGCAGGATTTCCTCTGAGGTAAGCGCTCTGTGGGATCTCTGGGGCTGAGAAGCAGTCTTTGATTTAAAAGCATTGGCCTGAGAATGTCACTTTGGCCAATACCAGGATCTGTTAGTGGCCTCTAAATTCTCTCTCATTGACTCTCCCCCAAAAGAATCAGTTAAAACGGATGAGTGGCCATGTTTGGTGGTCACCTTTCATATTCTCCCCTGAGTTTTTGAGTGGGAGAAATGCAGCCCACCCTCTCCCCAGGTTAGGAAATAGGGGTATGGATGTGGGGGGAACACAAGACTGGCCAGCTCCTGGCTCCATCCCCAGATGAACATCCTGTTCACTCTCTGCCCCCCCCCCCCCCCCGCCATGAGTATTTGCTTTCTGGCGTAGGAGATGAAGGAGGTGCAGTGTGGGCCCGATCTCTTGATTATGGGGCGAGGGCCCTGAGCTTTCTCCTCCATGATCCTTCTCTGATTTTACAGGATACCCCCCAAGCACACCTGAGCTTTTGCATTATTAATAAAAGATTCTTTTTGTGGGTGTAGTCTATCACAGAATGTTCATGTTCTTCAGACAAGCAAAGCAAAAGAGCTTCTGTAGAAAATGATTTCTGCCAATTATTGGAAGGTAGAATATTTGAGAGATAAGAGCCATCATTTAAGTGTAAAGAACATAGCCAAACAAAGAAGACACCTCTTAGAAATTTTCTGTTCCAGACACCTGCCATCCATCTAAGAGTGAATATCCAAATCTAAACTGCTTTTTTATTTTTAAAAATATATCTGCCAGAACTTCTATCAAGAGCCAGTTATATATCTAATTCCATTGACTCTGTCACATCATTGTTGGTAGGATGCACTGTTATTTTATAAAACACTAAGAAAGTAAAGTGGTGTCACTTAGCCTGTAACACTGTGAGATTTCAAAGATATTATAATGTGAAAAAAATGAATTATAGAATTGATAGAAGATGGTGCATCTTTAGAGGAAGACAGAGATTTTCCTTTTTAACCTTAAGAGAGACAGTAGGAGAAAGGATGAGGAGTTTGTCGTTAGACTGATTTGTGAATCCCAGCGCCCCTCTTACTAGCCCTGTGACTTTGAGAAGTGACATTCCTTTAAACTCCATTTCTTCATGTGTAAAATGGAGTCACACCCACTGCAACTGGGTGGAGGTGAGGAATACATAATTTACTGGTTATAATGCTTCTACCCTAATGCCTGTTACATGGTGTATATTTAACAAAAAGCAGTTTCTCTTCCCCTTATTTAAACCAATATATTTCTTGTATTGATTTAAATCCATTTCCTCATTTCAGTCCTTTCATGTGCAGGCAAAGTTCTAAATTGAGATGCCTTATAGAGAGCAGTCTTTGTTCCAGCAGAGCATCGCTCTTTCTTGCCATTGCTGTCCCTTTGCTCTTTGTTCTCATTCCTGCCCTGCCGGTTGAAATGTAGACCTCAGTGATTCATCACCTGACTGATTCATTATGGACTTCAGTGATTCATTACCTGACGGAATCATTACCTGAACTGCTTTGCATCTAGACATAGCAAGATGAGCTCACTTGCTTCTGGATGTCTCATCTAGTCCTTGGTTTTACACCTCCTCTTGTTTAGGACACTTTTTGCTTCTATCGTCATCTTTGATTGCCTGTAAAATCTCTTGCAGCACCTTGTTCTCTGCTGAATATCCAAAAAGAGCAATTCTCATTTCTTCTATGATGGACAGTAGCTTGGCTCAGCAGGCTTATCCCCCCTATTAAGTATCTTCCTCTTTCTTAGATAATGCTATAGAATGCTGTTAAATATTGCCTTCCCGTTTTTTCTCTGATAACATTCTACTCCTGTCTTCTTTAACTCATTGTATCTTTTCTGTCACCAACTCTACTCTCTTTATTAAATTATCTCTTCATTATCTCTTTTATTTCATTTATTCACAAATTAAAGCATCCACCTTCTTTAAAGGTACCCTCTCCAAAAAAACAAAACAAAACAAAACAAAAACCCCAAGAAAAACAAAAGAAATAAGAAGGAAAGAAAAAGAGAGGTAGAGAGAAAAAAATGAACATAGTTTTATTCCACACTGTTTGGGTCTTGTGGTTCGTTATGTCTTGCATTTCCACTATGTTTTAAATATTTGATATTATTAATTTACTGAAAGCATAAACAAAGGGAAAACATTTTAGCAGGCAAATAAAACAAAAAAGAAAAATCAATTAATATATTAGAATGCTGTTTCATTTCACTAGCAATAAGAAATTATCACGATGACATACAGTTCTCTGCTTGATGAATTAATGAGGAAGAGGGTGTGAAAAAGAGAGAGTGGTAATTTATTAAAATTATTTTACATCTATCTTTTAGGGGGACAGTACATCTTATCTATAAACTATATAGAACAAATTGTCACACATGAAAAAATATTGAAATCCCTTTGATTCAATATTTCACTGACTTCTAATATAAATTTCTTTAATAAATGGATAAAAGAAGAATAAAACTGAACATATTTTAGTAGTTAAATGAGAGAACAGATATCTAGATATATAGACAGCTAGGTACTGTGTACAACTAATGTCATCTGTAATGCTTACCAACAAGATAGTAAAATAATTTTGGCATTTCTAGTGATGGACTATTATGTAACCATTAAAATAAGGATATGGAGAGATAAACATACATACTTGAAACCCATTATAGGGGCGCCTGGGTGGCTCAGTTGGTTAAGCATCTGCCTTTGGCTCAGGTCATGATCCCGGGGTCCTGGGATCGAGCCCCATATCGGGCTCCCTGCTCATCGGGGAGCCTGCTTCTCCCTCTGCCTCTCCCCTTCCCCCTGCTCATGCTCTCTCTCTCCCAAATAACTAAAATCTTTTTTTTAAAAAAAGAAATCCATTATAAATGTTATATAGAGAAAAGAGTATGTCTCTTGATTAATGTGAATCCAAGTAACCGGAACTGCTTTTCCGCCGTGATTATTTAATAGATGCTGTCTGAGGACCTTCTCTGCAGCACACACTCTTACGTGCTGGAGGGTCAGTGATAAACACTACAGTCAGGTCCCAGCTCTCAGGCCTTGTGTTCTTGGAAGGAGAAATGAACAAATAAACAAAGGAACATCAGATTGTGGCAGACGAGAGCCAGGCAGAGAATTACAATGAAGTGGAAGTATCTAGATAACAAGGTGAAAATTGGTCAGAAAAGACCATTAAATTTTATGTTGTCTTTTTTCCCCATCATTTCTTCAAAATTCTTGGAATAATGTCTTTATGATGCAAAAGTGTATTTTAGGAACTGCTTAAAGTGATAAGAAGTTACATAAATTTTGTCTTAATTATTTGGATTCCACAGAAGGAATTTAGACCAGTGGTCCTCAAACCAAAGCACCTTAGACTCACATGAGAGTTTTTAAAATTTCAACTTCAATTAAAAGAAAAAAAATGCATGTGTCTGCTTCATGTAATAAGTTTTAATAAAGTTTTCTACTGTCTTGTGACTTGGATTGTTCCTGCCATAAACCTAGATTCACTGCAGCTGTTTCCTGCAAACGTAAAAGCATAACTTAACAAGTTTCATTTCCTACGAAGATGAAAGCACAGAGAGGTGGCTGGATCTCTCAGCAGCTCTTTTACTGCAGGAGCTGTTGAAAAATGGTGCCAGAGTTATTTACATGATGAGAGCGTCTAGGCGTTTTAGGGCCAGCGACTTCTCTCTTCCTTCATCTCATCTGGTTAGCCCCAAAGACTATTATTGCTCTTGTCACTGATGCTGCAGCCCATGGATTTGTTTCAACCGTGCTGCATGTTGGTTGTTCCTATCAAAGCTGAGAACACACTGGTTTGAAGATCAGGGACACCGTGAAAGCCACCCATAATTGTAAGTTGTCAGAACTTAAGTTAGAAGTGATACAACTGAACCCCAGCTGCTAAGCGAGTGCAAGTGTCCACACGGGGCTACATCCTCTTCACCACTCCCTGGTAAACGCACGTTAATACATCTGCATGACGTGAACCCCACGAGTGCAGGAATTTTTGTCCGTGTTGTTCACTGCTTACATTCTCATCACTTAGAACAGTACCAAGCACATGGTAGGTGCTCAATACATACTTGAATTTGTTAAATGAATGTAGCCTCATACTTGTCTGTGCTTGCAGGTTTTAGGCTGCCCAGCATTCTGGGTAATTCCCTCCCTGCTTCTCTCCCAAACCCCTGAATTATCTCTCTCCTTGCCTTAATGACTAAACATCCCAAAGCAGATGCTCTTACGGTTTAAATGGTTTAAATGTTTTCCTGCCACATTCACTTTTCAGTGAATCGCAGTGAGTCTTTCCTGAATACCCTTCTGCGATTGTTTCTCCTAATGCTGCCAGTGACCTGATTCCTGAACCCAGTGGCCTCTGCTCAGTCCTCGTGCTTTAGGACTTCTCAGCAACACCGCTCTGCTGCCTCCTTGCCCTTTGAGACACATGTCCTTCCTCAGCTTCCAAAACAGGACACTCTCTTAAGTCCCTCTCCTACTTTCCTTGACATCCTCAATTTCATCTTTACTGATTTTACTTTCTCTGGCAACAGCTAAGTGTGGGCATTCCTTACAAAGTGTCACCCTCCCCCAGGAACTCCCATTCATTAAATCTATCAGTTTTAGATGAATCCTTCCTGCAATTCCATTTTCAGTCCTGTTCTCCCATCTGATTTTCCAACTTGGACTTGCAGGTGTTTGCATATCAGAATGAATCTTTAATCTATAGTGTGAAATTCTAGAACCAGTCTAGTCTGAGCTCATGATCCAATTCTTGTGCCTACAGTTTCTCAGTTTCCCATCTCTCTCCATTAGCATCATCCCCATCTCATGCCCTTCCTACCCCTGTCATCCAAACTCAAAGCTGAGAGAGATCTTTGATTTCTTCCCTTTTATAGCTAATAAAGTCCTTCATATCCATTAAGTTCTGTCTATTCCAGAATATCTTTATGTACACTCCCCCTTTTTTTTTTCTAGTTTCTAATTCAGGTCTACTTTGTTATTTATTCCTGTTGTCTCACTTTTGTAATTTCTTGCTTCCCGACTCAAACACCTCCAGTGATTCCCTAATGCTTAAGAATCCAGGTCCAGATGCGGTGGGCATTGGAGATTCTGCATACTGTGGTTCCAGCCTTTCTCTATTGCCTTGGGTCTAATTACCTACTAATTTAACCAAAACCCATCTAGGTGATTCTGTTATTGCCCCTGAACACAACTAGAATGTTTCCGTTTTCATCCTGTATAGGTATTGCCCCACCTACCTGGAATATCTTTTCCTTATTCTCTTACTATAGATTCTACCTATTCTCAATTCAACTCAAATCCCTCCTATTCCATGAGGTTTTCTTGTGATGCTCTAAGCAAGCCCTCATAGAGCTCACTCATTTCCTTAACACTTTTTTTTAAAAAGATTTTATTTATTTATTTGACAGAGAGACACAGCGAGAGAGGGAACACAAGTAGGGGGAGTGGGAGAGGGAGAAGCAGGCTTCCCGCAGAGCGGGGAGCCTGATGCGGGGTTCGATCCCAGGACCCTGGGATCATGACCTGAGCTGAAGGCAGATGTTTAACCAACTAAGCCACCCAGGCGCCCCTCCTTAACACTTTTGAGCAACCATTTTGCACTATGCACTAGGCATTTTACTGTTATTTAGTCCTTCCCGGCCATCTATCTCTTTTAAAATTATTTTTATTGGAGTACATTCACACACCATAAAACCCACCCATTTTAAGCGTTTTTAAATATATTCACAAAGTTTTGTAGCCATCACCACTATAAATTCCAGAATATTTTCATCACCTCCAAAGGAAACCTGAATTAATTAACAGTCACTGTCCCTTTTCCTCTGCTCCCAGCCTCGGCAACCACTGACCTTGGCTCTGTTTCTATCGATTTGCCTGTGACAGGCATTTTGTATAAATAGAATCATAAATTTGTGTCTTCTTATTTCTGGTTTCCTGTACTTAATGAGGTGTTTCCAAGGTTCATCCAAATTGTGACATGTACCAGAATATCGTTCCTTTTGATGGCTAAATAATGTTTTATTATATGGATATACCACATTTTCTTTATTCATCAGTTAATAGACATTTGGGCTGTTTCTGCTTTTTGTATACAAGAACATTTGTGTGCAGGTTTCTGTGTGATCATATGTTTTCGGTTCTCTTGAGAATATATCTATCAGTGGACTACTGGGTATTTTAGTAACTTTACATTTAGCTTTGTGAAGAACTGCCAAATATATTTTTCAAGGAGTTACACCATTTTATATTACCACTAGCAGTATTATATGAGGGTTCCAATTTCTTCAAATATTCACCAACTCTTGTTACTTTCTTTTTGATTATAGCCATCCCTGTGGGGGTGATGTAGTTTCTCATTGTGGTTTCGATTTGCATTGCCCTAGTGACGAATGATGCTGGCATCTTTTCATGTGCTTATTGGTAATTTGTATGTTTTCCTTGGAGAAATATGTATTCAAATCCTTTGTCACTTTTTAAATTGGGTATTTGTCTTTTTAATTGTTGAGCTATAAGCTTTCTTTATACATTTTAGATACTAGACTCTTCTCAGATATATGATTTACAAATATTTTCTCCCCTTTGGTGGGTTGTATTTTCACTTTCTTTATTGTGCTGTTTGAAGCACAAAAGTTTTTAATTTCTCTGATGTCCAATTTATTTTTTCTTTGTTTGCTTGTGCTTCTGATGTCATTCCTAAGAAACCATTGCCTAATCCAATGTTGTGAAGTTTCCACTTCTGTTTTCTTCTAAGAGTTTTCTAGTTTAAACTCTTACGTTTAGGCCTCTGCTCCATTTTGAGCTAATTTTGTGTGTAGTGTGAGGTAAGTGTCCAATTTCATTTTCATGTGTCTATCAGTTTTTCCACCATAATTTATTGAAAAGATTATTTTTTTCCCATTGAATTTTCCTGAACCTCTACTGGTTTCCTTTTATTTTTCCCATAAAATAAATTTTTATTGTATGTTCTTACTTAAGTAAAATTGATATACAATATCCTATTAGTTTCAGGTGTATGTATAATGGTTCAGTATTTTTATGCGCATTGAAATGACCTCAAATTAGTGACCATTAGTCACCATATAAAGTTATTACAATACTATTGACTATATTCCATTTCCTGTGCTATGCATTACATCCCCATGACTTACTTATTTTATACCTGAAAGCTTGTACCTCTTAACCCTCTTCACTGATTTTGCTCCTCCCTCCCCCAACACCTCCCCTCTCTGGTAACCAACAGCTTATTTCCTGTATCTGTGAGTCTTTATGTTTTGTTTATTCATTCATTTTGTCTTTTAGATTTCACATGTAAGTGAAACCATTTGGTATTTGTCTTTATCTGACTTATTTCA
This sequence comes from Phoca vitulina, assembly GCF_004348235.1. NCBI lineage: Eukaryota > Metazoa > Chordata > Mammalia > Carnivora > Phocidae > Phoca > Phoca vitulina. Next base: position 27,838,071 of record NW_022589719.1, on the reverse strand, counting down.
TGTAGCATAATACCCTCCACGTCCATCCATGTCATCTTAAATGGCAAGATTTCATTATTTTTTATGGCTGAGTAATATTCCACACACACACACACACACACACACACACACACACACACACACACACACACACTTCACATCTTTCTCCATCTATCAGTGGATACTTAGGTTGCTTCCATATCTTGGCTATTACAAATAATGCTTCAGTGAACATAAGAGTTGCATATATCTCTTTGAATTGGTGTTTTTATTTTCTTTGGATACTCAGAAGTGGAATTGCTGAATTGTATTGTAGTTCTATTTTTTATTTTATTTTATTTTAACTAGGCTCCATGCCCAGCCTGGAGCCCAGTGTGGGGCTTGAACTCACAGCCCTGAATCAAAACCTGAGCTGAGATCAAGAGGCGGATGCTTAACTGACTGAGCCACCTAGGTGCCCCTGTAGTTCTATTTTTAGTTTTTGAGGAACCCCTATACTGTTTTCCATAGTTACTGTACCAATTTACATTCCCACCAACAGTGTATGAGGATTCCCTTTTCTCCATCTCCACCAACACTTGTTATTTTTTTGTCTTTTTGATAATAGCCAATCTGACCTGTGTGAAGGGATATCTCCTGTAGTTTCCGTTTGCATTTCCCTGATAATTAGTGATGTTGAGCATCTTTTCGTGTGCCAGTTGTCCACCTGTGTGTCTTCTTTGGAAAAATGTCTATTCAGGTCCTCTGCCCATCTTTTAATTGGGTTTTTTAAAACATGAAATTGTGTAAGTTCTTTATATATTTTGGATATCAGTCTCTTATTGGATATATGATTTGCAAATATCTTCTCCCATTCAGTAGTTTGCCTTTCTGTTTTGTTGTTGGTTTCCTTTGCTGTGCAAAAGCTTTTTAGTTTGATATAATCCCATTTGTGTATTTTAGCTTTTATTGTGTTCGCCTGAGGAGCCTGGTACAAAAAAATACTGCTAAAATTGATGTCAAAGAGCTTACTGCCTGTGTTTTCTTCTAGTAATTTTATGATTTCAGTTCTTACATTTAAGTCTTTAATCCATTTTGAATTTATTTTTGTATATGGTGTAAGATAGTGGTCCAGTTTCATTCTTTTGCATGTTAGCTGTCCAGTTTACCCAATTCCATTTATTGAAGAAACTGTCTTTTCCCCATTGTATATTCTTGCACCTTTTATCATAGATTAATTGACTATTTAAGTGTGGGTTTATTTCTGGGCTTTCTATTTCATTCCATTGATGTTATGTGTCTGTTTTTGTGCCAGTATTATACTGTTTTGATTACTATAGCTTTGTAGTAATGTTTGAAATCAAGGAGTGTGATAACCTCCAGTTTTGTTTTTCTTTCTGAACATTGCTTTGGCTATTTCGGGTTTTTCTGTGGTTCCATACAAATTTTAGGATTCTTTGTTCTAGTTCTGTGAAAAATGGTTTTGGTATTTTGACGGGGATTGCATTGAATCTGTAGATTACTTTGGGTGGTATGGACATTTAACAATATTCTTCCAGTTCACGAGCACAGCATATCTTTTCATTTATTTGTGTCACTTCAATTTCTTTCATCAGTGTCTTACAGTTTTCAAAGTACAAGTCTTTTATTTCCTTGGTTAAATTTATTCCCAGGTATTTTATTCTTTTTTATGCAATTGTAAATGGGATTGTTTTCTTAATTTTCTTAATTTCTCTTTCTGATAGCTCATTATTGCTATCAGAAATGCAACTGATTTCTGTATGTTAAGTTTGTATCCTGTGACTTTACTTATTTCATTTATTAGCTCTAGAGTTTTTGGTGGAGTTTTTAGGGTTTTCTATATTTAGTATCATGTCATCTTTAAATAGTGACAGTTTTACTTCTTTCTTTCCAGCTTGGGTGACTTTATTTCTTTTTCTTGCCTAATTTCTATGGCCAGGACTTCCAATACTATGTTGAATAAAAGTGGTTAGACTGGGCATCCTTATTCTTGATCCTAGAGGAAAAGCTTTCATTTTTTCATTGTTGAGTATGATTGTGGTTGTGGGTTTGTCATATATGGCCTTTATTATGTTGAGGTACATATCTTCTGTACTAACTTTGTTGAGAGTTTGCTTATCTTTTAATATGTACATCTTTTAATCACCTCTAAAATTTTTGAGGGCTGGGAGCTTCTCTTATCTTTAGGTATACCCCTCTGTACTTAACAGTATGTCTTACCCATAGTAGGTGCCCTGTGGATATTTTGCTAATGTCTCTTTCTCTAACCAGATAATAAGCTCTAAGAGGAGAGATCTCTGCTCATTTTTGCTCACCAGTAGGCTGAGATCAACAGATATTTTTGGATGAATGAATGAATGATTTCCCAATGATTGGTTTGTGTCTTACTTTAAGATTTTTGTTCTTTCTTGCAGCAGAATACATAATAGGTAAGAGTAATTTTCTTACAGTAAGTCACCAAGGGAAGAGGTGAGTAAAGGGCAAACATGACTCCAGAGGAAAATCTTAAGTTAGCTTTGATTTTGCCACCATATGATCCTACCATATTCATTTTATATTGTGTGGTCCTCTTTAGTTCAGAACACACAACCAAGTTTTGAATTAAAGGAAACCCCTTTAAGAACTGTAGACTTGGGCTGCCTGGCTGTCTTGGTCAGAAAAGCACACAACTCTTGATCTCAGGGTTGTGAGTTTGAGCCCCACGTTGGGTGTAGAGATTACTTAAATAAATAAAAATTAAAAAAAAATAATTTTAGACTTAGGAAATTTCCAATTTCAACCTTCCGCATCAATGTTTTAGGTTTTGCACCAAGAATTTAAAACATATAAAATCTATCAGTGAACTCATGCTAAATCAGTCTGAAGCTACCATTTTGATGTATTAAATCTTTGACTATTCTCTTGTCAAGTGTTAAATTAATTTCCTGGCTTGATTTCATTACTTCTATTGACAGATTGTGACAATGCTTGAAGTGTAAAGCCACATTTTGAATAATGAGAAGAGGAAATGTGTATCTTGCTCATGTTTTCTGTAGCTCCAAACATTTCCAAAAAAAAAAAAAAAGGCCCTTAGTACCCGACTATAGAGGAATATTGAATTATTCTATATTGACTCAATGAAGTACTAAGTTACCATGAAAAATAACTTATGAAAATTATATATCAATAAGGAAAAATATGTATGATATAATGTTAAGTATAAAAAGCAGATTATATAGTGATTGCAACTAGGTACAATTATGTATTATTGTGAACTGGGGTGACCAACCATCCTGGTTTGCCTCTCACTATTTGGGTTTTAGCACTGAAAGTTCTGCATTTCAGGAAGTCCTTCAGTCCCAGATAGACTGGGGTGGTTAGTCACCCCATTAGGAACAAATTGCCAAAGGGATAATTGGGGAGAAATCATAGCAATTACTTTCATTCTTCTTCAACCATAGACATTAGTGCTGTCTCATAAGAAGTTACATGAGGTCAGTAAAAACTAATTATTTGAGATCATAAAAATGAATAAAATAACTAATATAATACAGTATGCTAATTATACTTGAATAAAAATATATAAAATATATATAAAAATATATATAATAAAGTATGTACTTGAATAAAAAACATACTTGAAAAAAATATATATTAAAGACAGTGGATTCGGAGAGAGATCCTCATATATATTTCAGAAGTGGAGAAAATAAGATAGAGGTGAGATCTTGTCTTCTTTGAAGGTTTTCTCATTAATTGTTTTCCTCTGGTCTGCCACTGCTTTTGTCCCTTTCCTCTAGTTCAGGGCAAGATTGCCTGTTCTATATTTTAGCCACATTCTGGAGTGCTAAGTGGGAGAAATCTGTTATTCAATTATTAAATTTTCCATGAAAATATTCCTTGGGAATCTGTGTGTCAGAATACGCTGGCATAAATAGTTGAAGTCCTGACATCACACAGTTCAAACTCAGATTGAGCTTATGTGAATATGAATTTAAGGCTATGGGAGCTTCCCTCATGGGTTGACATCACAAGAACACAGAAGACTGGGCAAACACCATATTTGAATCATCGGTTTCAGACAAGAATACAAATATAGTTTTATTCATTTAAAGCTAATTTTGAGGACTTTACATAGAGAAATGTCTTATCTCTTTTTTTTCTAATCACAGAAAATATCTTCTGTTGGTGGTCCCTAAAAAAGTAGAAATATCACAAGGAGTAGAAATCTCTTTGTATACCTGCCAGAATCTGGCAGCACTTAACATATAGAAAATGCTCAAATGTAATTGATAGATTATAGTAACATTCTTTCTATGTAGGGTACTAGTATGTCTTAATATAAACAGGAATTGAGAAGTAAGGTAGCTTTTGCCTGAGATTTGGCATCATAACTAATTGTATTATTTTCAAGCATGATCTTCTTTTTTGAGAATGTCCATAGTACTTAGTGTCTACATTATGTAATCTAACAGCTAAGTATATATTAATGATGTAAGTAGTTTTCCAAATGTTGTGAATGTTTAAGTCTTTTTATCCCCAAGGAGTAAAACTTGATTCCTGACTCTTTTGTGTCTCTCTCAACACCTATTTCATGCTGGTCAGAGAGCAGGTGCTTATTAAAACCTGTTGACTTTGCTCAAGTAGTTTATGCAGGCAGTTTGGTTATTTCAGACATTATAGGATTTGAGTAAGAAGATCTGGGTATGAAAAAAGGCTCTCAAAATTACTAGCTGTGACCACTGACAAATTACCTTTACTTCTTTATAAATTACTTAGCCTCTTTGAATCATTTGTATGATGGACATGGATAGGGTTTTTTTTCTTGATTATGGAAGATCAAATGTAATTATTTGATAGACTACTTTGTGAACTGGAAATTACAAATACAACTGTTGATTATCATTTAAGATTTGGGTACTCATTATGGCATTTTCTTTGATTCTTCTCTTGCCTAAAGGCTAAAAGTAGGTAGAGAGTGCAACCAAGAGCCTAGAGCAGGAGTTAAGAAAAGTTAAGACAGATACAGACATGTCCATTTATAAGCTGTGCTGTTTGTACAAAGAAAGGGTTGGTATTGGCCACTTAGAGCTTCTGTGATGGGGTGTGGACGCTCTAAGAATGTACCACAGTGTCAGCCCCATAGAAAGATGGAATAGTTCCTTATTGCACCTCATTATTACTATTTTTTACTTTCCTTAAGACAGTGGTGCAAAAGAGACTCCACAAAATATGTAGATGTGGAAGGAATTAAAGATAGTTTTGGGATGGCCTGGAGCCCACGTTTATCTTTCTCATTAGGGGCAGAGATGGAATTGCCACTTTGACCACTACTACAAAGCCTTATCCAAGGAAAAGGCTAGTGAGAAATCATGCGGCGCAGCACCTAGTCTGCCTTGTTGTAATGTAAGTAAGCTGCCCTGGACAGGAAACATGCTGACATGTTTTGCCTGCAATGGCTGTGTTCTCTGCATGAGAGAGAGAGAGAGAGTGTGAGCATGAGTGAGCTGTGGTCACTCCATGCAAAGGCCAGAGAGACAGATGGAGGATACTTGCAGAAGGCCTCAGGAAATGGGGGTGGATATGTCTCTTGGAAGCTATGAACACGTTTCTAATGCCTAAGAAAAGGAAACAGAAAGAAAAAAAAGAAATTTAAGGAATGCTGTCATTTTCTATTGGTGAAGGTTCCTGATCCTGGGGAGGTTCTGGGAAGTTTATTTCCATTTCTTCTTCTTCTTCTTGGACTGGAATAATTTCAATCTCTTCTTCATTCTTTGGTTGGGAAGATATTTCAGTCAGCTCAACCATTTCATCAGTTGTTTCAATTGGCTGTTCTTTTTTTTCTTCAGCAGCTAACAGGACAACTACATCCTAGGACACAAAATTAAACAAACGTTTCTTGACCTTTTATATTGGCACATTTGTCAACAAACTCTATGAATATTTATCAAATACCTCCTGGTTTTTATGCTGTTTATGTTATTTCCTATATGCCTCCAAATACCAGGACTGATTTCCCAAGGGATCAAGTCACTTATCAAAGCTCATCTTCAAGGTTAGCAGATATTTGCTACATTGCCTGGAATGATCACACAGTATTTGGGAAAGAACACTGCAGTAATTGAGGATTTAGATTCTAGTTTTGATTTGCCTTTATTGGATATAACTTTGGGAAGTTTGTTTTCCCTCGAATCCTGTTTTTCTCATCTGTAAAATGAAGGAACTGTGATGATTTCTAAATTTTAAGCTAACATTCTGTAGTTCGAAGCAGTTGATAATCAATCTGTCACTGGGATGTTCCTATCTCCCAATTGTGGAGCCTCTCTGAACCTACTGTTTTGGAAGAGGGATTTGATGAAAAGGTGCAGGTGCGGGGCGGGGGGGAGGGAATACTGAGAAATTAAGTGGATGAACTAGTGCTTTTATCAGCCTTCAACCTGCAGCCACCCCACTTTTACACGCTCAGTGTGGAATCATGAAATCGAGATGGGCATGTGGAGTGAAGCGGAACTCAGGGTCAGTAAGTGCACATATTAGAGGGCTGTATCCTCTGTCTAAACTTTAGGCTTATTTCAAATTTCAAGACACTTTTGCCTCATTAGGTATTTTCTGCTTTCCAGAAATCTGCCAAGACCATTTTTCATGAAGCTCTTAGTCTCAAAGATAGATTAGATTACATTTGCTGTAAATGATTTTTTTGTAGGTATGATTTCCCAGAGGGGGTGAGTGGACAGGGTGGCTACTACTTACAGATTTAGGTTTGGAGCACAGTTGTTTCCATTCATTCTCAACAATGCCAGCCGTCACAAGTTTCTGGAAGAAGGTAAAGATCCCCATCACAGCAAAAATGCCCTGAAGAACGACAGAAAAAACAAGGGCAAAAATAAATAATAGCTTAAAGAATATGGCTGCTGCTCAGTCAGTGACTGTTGGCTAAAATTAAGATTAGAAGTTCAGTTCTTTAGGTAATGATCAACTGTAAGAACTACTATTATCTTTAAAACCCTAACACTTAGCACAACAACTGGCACCCCACAGATGGTTAATGCATGTTGCTGATAGAAAATAAGGCAACGGAAATTAGTTGAAGAATCAGTCCTATGTAGGAAAAATTAACCACTGAATCCCAAATTAAGTTGTATCCAGCTTTAGGTGGTATGGTATCACAATGAAGGAAACCTATCTATACTTGGAAGATACATTTTCCCCCTTCAGATTCTACCTGGAAAATTCATTGAGGCAAAAGATGTTCATAATAACGTAGGTACTTCTTCAGTGTCCATCTTAATCATACCAATAATTATTAACCAGTAATAATAATAATAATTAATTTTAAAGCAAACACGTAGCATTTTCTGTGTTCCAGTTCTAAGCATTTTGCATATGTTAACTTAATCACTCAAAACAGCCCTACGAGATAAGTACTGTTAATTTCCCCATTTTACAGCTGGAGAAACTGAGGCAGAATGTGGTTAAAATTCTTGCCCAAAAGCTGTATAGGCAGTAAGTAGCAGATATCTTGATCCAGAGTTGACACTCATAATAAAAACACTAAATTTCTTCCCTGAAAAGAAACCTGATTTCACACTTACCAGGAAAACAGATCGTATGCTGTCACAATATTGTATAGACAGAGAGTTTTTCTCAGCAGGGTTGGCTGGTTCACAGTTGTGTATGTTAATATATGGCATGGAAACGTTAATAAGATTCAAATTATCCATTTTAAAAAAATGGGAAATGGTAATATTAAATATGTCCATGATCAAAAAAATTATTCCAGAAATAGCAGCAAAGAGGCTCAATGAGTTCATTATCATTTTCCCTTTGACCTGAAATGGAGACATGAAGATTTGTTAATGGGGTTTGATTTCATTTGAAGAATCTAAGCTAGGAAGGAATTCCAGATGCCATTCCTCTGACTCACAAGGGCACTACACCTACATCATATTAAACTATACTTCTCTCAGTGGTTTTAGTGTCCTTGTCACTGTAAAATGACAACCTTCATCTCTAACTTGCATTCCTTCCTTGGTCTTCCCCATCTCATTTTACTGCTTCATATCCAGTTTATCAAGAGAAAATTCTAGGCGTCATCCTAAATTCTTCTATTTTGTACCCCTGCACTTGCTTTCACTGCCACTGCTATCACCCTGCTAGGCATTCAGTAAATATTGGTTGAGTGAGTGAATATAAATAGTATTCAGATTACGTCTGCATAGGAAGGTAGAGGGAAGAGGGGGGAAGGAGCTTCTTCCATCACAATGAAGTGAGATGGTTCTGTGGGTTTAGGGAGGGAAGGAGCAGATAGAACCCTCTGGGTCTATACCAACAAGTGGAAACAACAGTGGCAGGAACACCACCACCTACTCCCTGTTGACACAGGTTGCAATCAGCCTGAGCCTGCCATCTTTCAAAATGTCATTAGGGCTGACGTCTCTAGGTAGCGTAGGTAAAGGGTGTCAGAGGGAGCGTTCTACTTGCAGGAATGATAAAAGGTCGAAACAGGAAAATATATATGACAAGTACCTAATAGTATAGGATTATCTTAAAATAATCATTTTAAGACATACATAGCTCATCCCTGGCAATAAGACCTACAGATGGCAAGTCAGTAGGACTGGCTATATCTGGAGAATAAAACAACTTGTTCCTCCCCCCCGCCCAAAACTGAGTTTGTCAGACCACTCTAGAGAAGAGCCATTTCCATTCACTCAATCCCTCACTGACTTTGGAAGTGACACAAATTAGTAATAACTTATTAGTAAGTATAAAAAACTTGGGGGAGGAACTTGCTGATAAGCTCATGACCCTGGGTGTACATGTGTTACAGGGGTTATAGAGTAAGTCCCCCTGTAGGTCCTTGAAGCCTCTGAAGCACTTTCATGTATATTAGGCCATTCATCCTCATGACAATATGGTAGCACCATTTTATAGAGGTAAACTGACTTGCTCACATTTAACGAGGTTTAAGTGAATCACAGTATTGATTAGAGTTTCCTAAATGGTGGTCTAAGAGAAATGACACAGCTCTCAAAGAGATCTGTTACTCTCACACAACATTTAACATTCATTAGACCATAGCATGTTGCTGTTCATGGGTCAGCCTATAATTCTGTTTCCACAGACATAATTCAGGTAGGTCTCATTTCCAAGTTTATTATGAATAACATCACAGCAGCTTTCTAGAGAATATTTTGCTTTTGGGGATTGAGAGATAACTCAGTGCTACTGTCATCCCAAAGGTTTTTAAAGGTTTTTGTTTTCAACTGAGAAAGTAGATATTTCTCTGATGTGGGGAAAGAAGGACATACGATTACTTGCCAAACTCTTCCTGGGGTTTTTGTCCGCTGCTGCCAGGAGTGATCCAGAAATGATATACTGTGAAAAAAGAGGTGGTGGTTGGGGAAGGCGTGGGGGACATGGGAGAAGAGGCAGAGAGGGAGAGAGGCAGAGAGGGAGGTCACTTTTTACATTGAGACCTGGTTGTAAAAAAGCTATCCACATTTCCAACCCCTTTCACAAAACTGTCCAGCCATTTTTACAGTATTCATTCATTTTTCAGCAGTCACATTTCTCCTTTATTCGTGCTCAGCTATATTCAGTCTATGCCTTTTATTCAACTAACTGGGGAGCTGTGACTAGGAATATAGTAAGACCAGAGGCAGAACTCATGTTTTCAGGTCAGTGAATACTAACAACTGTGAATTTGAAAGTTTTAGTTTTAGTTTTTCTTTTTTCTTTTTTGAATTTGTGGATTTCTCTTTGGAGTTCACAGTGGTTTAAAGGACTGATGCCAATGAAGAGTGAATCAGTGTGGAAGGAAATACTTGGCCTGAAGGCCGTAGGCGCTCCACTAAAATGTTGGCCATTGCAGGAAGTGACGGCGATTATTTCTTATCTTCCTTGTCTACTGTTCAGGACATAAAATGGGGGAAACTCTTGTTTTAATCCATCTCTCTTTGTTCTGAAATTTTCAATCCTGGACACATCTTTATAGTGGCAACTATGGAAGTATCATGATGGCATAAACATGGCTGCCCCATACCACACCCAGACAAGGTTACAAGCTTGGAAAACATGTACATGAAAGAACCATAAGGATTGCTGCTCTGCTGATAAGCCAGAGGAGATTCATTTGGGATGGGACTGATTTTACCACCTGCGACAAAGCTGCACAGAACTGTAGGAGAAAGGACCAGGTGGGAGGAAATGGGATGCTCCCCTGCCTTCCTGCTTTCTGAAACACCATGCTGTATGGTCCAAATGTTTAGTGCCCTTCTCCCCCCTCTCCACATTGACTTTGGAGAGGTCCCACTTTGGACAATCTTCCTTCCCTCTGAATTCACGTGAAGCATGACCACTGACTTTCAATGGGATTCATGCTCAATTTAGTCAACTTCTCTTTCCGGTAAATTATTTTAACCTCGTAACCTATTTCCCAGCCATATACTTTCTTCAGCCTTTTTGTCTGCATCACTTCCCAAATGGTTGTTAGCTCTTACTCACCATAATGCCTCCCCAGAGAGGGTACCACACAGTTATACATATAGGTGCATAGACATCCGTGTGAATCATCAGGAGGCCGCCTAGGGCAATGTGGAAGAGCCCATTCATAATCTGGATGGCCTGGAGAGAGAATGGGGGCACTGATGATGCACTGAAGTCATCATCAAGTCAGAAAACAAAGGTAAGGCTAGAAGCCCTGGCTCCTGACTTGGGGTTGCGTAAAATGCCTAAAAGAAGTGGTGGAGGTGCCAAGACCTTTGTCTTGTTCAGATCCATTTTCCCCACCACCTGGGGCATTTCCAAGGCAGATGTCTGGGATGCTGGTGACAAACTTGGATGGGAGACCCCTAAATATGCAAACCACAAAATCAAAAGGGGAAAGATCACTGTGGTAATTTCTCTGCACGTCCCTGATTTGGCACATTGTGTCAGATGTAAACAACATCTCGGGTTGGGTCAAATACCTTCTAGTTGGATTGCATTCTGTACCTAGCCTACAGCATCTGCTTCTGTAGGCCAGAGAGTCTCTAGGATACAGAATGGAGTGCAGCTGACTTACCCCTAATGTCTTAGGTTCCCTCATGAAGAAGTTTTGTGTAGGGCCCACCACTGAAGGCATCCTTTTGGGAATTATTTTTTGAACAGGATGCATGGCAGTAGGACCTTTCATAGGATCGGCTTGGAAAATTCCACTCCTTGAATTTCTGGGTGTCGTCATTTCACCCTCAGAACTCCTAAAAATAGAACAAATAATAAAATGGGCAGAGAGAGAGAGAGAATAGGATTTTCAGCAGTCTTTTATCTTGTCTCGTGCATCTGAATACTTTTCTCCGTATTCCTTCCATGAATGTTGTTGAGGGTAGACATGGCCTCTTCCCAGTGGCTTTGAGTCTGAGGCAAAGCCTACTGCTGTGTTTGAAGACAGGATCTGAAGGGGGCATCTCAGGCAAGGACCCATGAGCCCAGGGATCCCTGCCAGGATTCTTTTTTTTTTTTTTTGAAATTGTTTTAATTTACAAACACAAAACACCTTGGAAGACAAAAAAATGAAAGAAAAACACAAAACATATAGGCAAATTTTTACTCCATGAGCTTCTCAAATCCTCACTTATTCATACCAATCCCCAAGATGAAAAACTCTTCTAAAAAGGTATTCAGCTGCCCACAATGATGTTATTAATAGGGATAAGGATTAATTTCACAAAAAAGCCAATGAATCCCATTATAGCAAATCCTATTGCTGTTGCCATGGCAATCTTCTGGCATTCTTTTCTATCAGGTTTAGTGCATCTTTTAACCACTCGAATTGAGTCCTTCACAAACTGCCGACTTGGCTCAACAAACTGCATTACCTGATCCTTGATGACTGCCAGCCAACTGCTCAGACACCAGGGACACGTAGCACAAAAGCGAACTGACCTCCCTGCCAGGATTCTTGACAACCATGTTTGGGGCATGCTTTATCATTGTAGAGAAATCCATGTTCGTCTGTCTGCATGGCCCGTGTGTCTCTCATTCCTGGATGCTTTTCTACACTCTCATATTGGAAAATGTATTTTGTCATTGCCTTATCCTCATCCTTTTGCTTACCTGCTTTTGTCCGTTGTGATGGGCCAGAGGCATCGTGAAGGAGTATGGTGAGCACTCATTAGAGTCAATAGGAGCTGATTCTAGTCTTCCTCTACCACCAGCTCTGCAACCTTGAATAAACCACTTTAAGGAGGCTCTCTATGGTTGTATGTAAGACTTGGCCTCCTGAGACAGGTTGCCTAGGTTCAAATTGTGATTATTCTGTTGCTGCAAAACTACAGGCAAGTTCTTTAAATTCTCTGGGCCTCAAGTTTTTCAACTGCAAAATGGGAATTACCATTCTTGTCTTATAATATAGGGTTTCTGTAAGACTTAAATTGACTGATGGACTGTGTGTGTGGCTGGTGTCTTTTCATTCAGGTGTAGCTCAAATGTCAGCTCCTCAGAAAAAGCCTTGCCCGAGTCCTCAGTCCACAGTGATCCTCATCCACAGCACCCCAGTTTTTTGCTTCATGGTACTTACCACTATGGGGAATTACCTTGATTATTTGCTTGCTTGTTTATTGGCATTTTCTCCCCACTAGAATATAAATTCCATCAAAGCAGAGACCTTGACCCTCTTGTTCAGTATCTAAATTATGTGGATTGAGTAGTTTCTTAACATTGCTGAGGAAATAAATGTATGTAAAGCACTCGTGTCTGCATAATTATTACCTGTTTTTGTTGCTATTCTAGTTCTTAGTATTATTACCTTTAGGAGCATTAGTTCCTGTCTTTCCCATTGGAAAAATGAGACCAGTACCCCTGTCACAGATACATTGTGAGAAATAAGTAAGTTTGCATATGAAAGTGCCTCATACATGGGGAGAAAGTAGGAAGTGCTGTCTGTTCTTAGATTTCATGATTTATTCATTTCTGAAGTTAGTGATTATTACCAAGACCCTTCCCAGTTCTCATGTTGTAAGACTGTTCAACTGTCTTCATCTGTGCTTCCTTTTGGCATTTGTTTATGTCAATTACTTACATGAATTCTATTGGGTCTTTCCTGGGCCCTGGACATCTCTCTTTAGGGACACATCTTTGGTCTCGTCTTTGTCAACTGTAAGTCATGTAAGGGGCCTTGGAGACCAAGACTGTCTGCCCAGCTTGCTTATCCTGTTGAAGTCACACCGAGCTGGGTGCCTGTCGGTGTGCTGTGGGACAGGTGCTTGGGAGTCGCCCAGGCCTCGTGTTTGCACCCACTTTATAGTGACAAAGAGATTTCACAATCTGAAGTTCACTTAAGCCTCACAGAGTGGACAAGGGATGAATTGTTGCTTCTATTGTGTAGAAAAGGTGATGGGGCACGAAATCGTTAGGTCACTTGTTCCAGTTACATGACTACTAGAGATTGAAAGTGAGGGCTTGGACCTATCTAACAAGGTATCTGGCTGCTTTGGCCCCCGTGCAGAACAGGGGTTCAGCCTTTCACTTATGAACCTCTCCCCTCTTCAGATGGATGTGCTATTTGGGTGACTAGAAAGCAATCGAAAACAATATTTTTCAGGACCACGGGCTGAAGGGAAGAGAGGAGGCTTCAACTGGGTGCTTTGCACTTGATTTTGCTTCACCTCTCAATTATCAGGTGTCATGTGGTCTTGGAGGTTTTGGTGCTTTGCACCACAAACCAACCAACAAGATCACTGACGAAAAGGAATGTATTAATATAGCCCACGAAGGAGTTTACAGACTGATTCTTATCACCAGGCAGAATTTTTGGAGCTGGTTAAAACCTCAGAAACCATTCTGTTCGTTTGACAAATGAGGAAGCTGCAGCCCAGGGATGGGCTGTGGCTCGTTACAGACCTTGCATTCGGTGACAGTCAAACCAGAAGGCAGTCACCGCAGCTCTGAGGCTGGCGCTCTTACTGCTGCCTCGTGGCCAGACCACGTAGTTCAGTTGTTTACTGAGCACCCTCTGCATGCCTGGGATGTCATGCATCTAGTGCCAAGCCGCCTGCCTTACTAAGTAGGCATTTTGTCTTTTTTGCAGATGTGGAAGTGCAAGCCCAGAGAGGTTAATTTTCCCATTGGTAGGAAGGGAATGAGCTGGAGTCCCCACACTCCTCTCCAGAGGGCTCTTCTTAGTGAGGACAATTTAAAGAGCAAAGGTCATCAGTTCTCTGGACAGAACAAGACAACTGGACTAGTGTTGTTTTAATTTCTCCTTATTTTTCAACTGCCTGAGGCTATGTCTGTATTATTGGGGAGATAAACCTCCTGTATAAGCCACGTCCTACTGGGGCCACGTCTGCAGTGGCTAGGGGCAGTGGTGACTGTTGGGGAGAAATATTTTATTTCGCTATTAAAATTGATGTCTCACTATGGCAACTCTGTTTCTATGAAGCCTTCAACACGTATTATGTAAAATAGTAGTTTATAAACATAAACATACCCGTTTCAATATGCTGCTTCATTTTTTATGGAAATAATCTCTCTAAAATATATACATATTTTTATGCCAGAGCATTATAGACTAGGTAATGAAATTTTTGTTGTATGGGAATATATAAAATTAGAGCACATACTCCTAAGGATATCATAGATTCCTGCAGCTTTGCCCTGTCATTGTTTTTTAATTTTTCACAATGACTTAAACAGTGCCCAACACACAGTTGTGCTCCAAGCCTAGTTGGTATATTAGCAAGGGTTACTGGGCACATTGGTCAGAATGTGATCACAGTAGGATTTCGTTTTCACTAAACTGCATTACCATCAGGGCTCAGTCGATCAGACACTGCCCCATATTTTATTACAGTGACTTCTGCAAATCTTTTTTTGGTTTTTAAAAGGCACCACTGTTTCTGTGTACATCCGCTGCAGAAAATCTCACAGCCTTTATGGGTTTTGGTTCAAATAATGACTTTTAGGTCCAGTAATTACATCATGTAATGAGAAGTTCAAAGCTGCCTAGATTTTGTCACCTCAACTTCCTCCTTTGCCACTCAAAATAGTTCTGCATTTTTATCCTTTCTGGCCTCATGCGCGTATTATCTCTGAGGAAGGATGTTCTGACTTCCTTTCCCTCTGCCTGTGCTCCTCAGCCATCTCCGTGCACCAGGACGTCAGTCCTTCAGAGAAAGTGGTTCTTGTACCTTCAGTCTTATTTGTGCGGCTGTACCACGGAAAGTGCTGGTCCCGGCTCTGCTGCTTGCCACTGCTCTCGCCTCACTATTCAGAGTACTGTTCGGGAACATGAGGTGATTTGCAATTTATAATGTACTAAACACTCAAACAAGAACCGTTACTACTGGACCTTTTGGTGATTAAAATGTGCTGCAGTGTCCCCATTCCCAGCCCCCTTCCTTCAATCTGGCAATGTCCCCAGCCACTGCCTAGTGTCCTGTCTTAGCGCCAGCTTCTTCCGAGCTCGTCGCCTCCACCGCCTCACCACCCACTCGCTCCGCGAGCTTCGCTGCCTGCCGGATGCTGCCAGAGCCACTCAGCTGAGGCTGCTGTGTCCGAGGCCTGTGCTGCAGAGTCTGTGGTCTTTCCTCAGGCAGGACCACTCAGACTGCTTTATTTCTGTCCCCCTGTCCCCCAGGCTTAAAGAGCGGGAGCCATGTTTCTCTCCAGCTCCTTCATCTCCATGTTCGGTCAGTCATGCCGCTTCTTCCTCTGTAAGGTGTCTTACTTGGCGTGTGGACCATTTTCTACTCCCAGTGTCACCCCATGAGTTTGATTCTCATTTCCCCTCCTGGGTTAGCACAAAAGCCCTACTCTTCTGCCTTTGGTCTTTCTCTTGTCTAATCCATCCTCTGTAGAGCCGCTAGATCAGGCCCCAAATCACCACTTGAAGGCCTGCCCATCCTGAGCTTGAACTCTTTGTCTGGACTGTTATTGCCTCTGGGAGAAACCTGTACCTGGCCCCCCATGGCCTTCAAGGTGCAGGTCTACAGCCCTTCTGAAGCTGCACCCCACCGCTCCCCACCGGAGCCACTGATCTGGACACATATCCTGCTTTCTTCTTGGAACCCTGTCCACATTGAAATGCTCCCCTCCCGCCCCCTTCAGGGCCAGACTCCCCATTAGACACTCACATCACCTGAGACTATCTCGCATGGCTTCTTCAAAGCCCCCAGCTCTCTGCATTCCTTCCTTGTCACCAACTGTTTTCTTTCTCATGAGCTAATACTGTAACTTTTCTAATGGGGTGTACATTTCTTAAGGGATGTCCTGCTAGGGTTACATAGAGAACCTGTTTTCTCCGTGTACTATGAGCTCAATAAATGTTAAACTGAACTTTTTCCTCAGGGAAGATTTACACATAAATGCTCAGGATGTTGGACCAAAAGGTGATCGTTTCACCTCGCTTGATGATCAGTGAGATCAAGCCATTTTGTGGGAAACAGGAAAGGTAATCACATTATATATTGGTTTTAGGAAACAATTATGACGTGGCTAAAACTCATCTTTGTGGCCCTTCCTTAAACCTTCCTCGTCTACAGTGCGCAGTCTCACTGTAGGCTTCTGTGATAGATTTGAGGCAGGAATTTTGTGCTCAGTTTGATGTCCCCAAGTCCCCTCCAGAAAATGTTAGCCTGTGATGTTTAACAACATCTCAGGGTATTCACATCTAGCAGGATATCTTTGGAGAAAAAAACATTCAGAACGAGAGAAGTCGAAATATTTTCATGATAGCCATGGCTGATTACTTTCTTCTGTAGAACCAGGTGGTTCTAAGAGCTTTAGGATTTTAGCTCATTTAATCTTAGATAAAGCAGTGGGTAATACATTGGCTGCCATCTTATAGGTGAGCAAACCGAGGAACGTAGAGGTTTGGTAACTTGCCTGTAGATCTGCAGGTGGTGGAGCTCTGGTTTGAGCCCAGGAGCTTGGTAACAACGCTATTGTCTACATGCTGCAATCTGCTGCTTTTGTAGAATGGCTCCTAGTTCATTGGCCAGGCTCTCTTTTGAGAGAGGGAGTGGTTAAGGGAGTGGGTGGGCAGCAAGCCCTGGTACCCCTCCTCACATTGTGACAATACCAGAAGACCTGACCAGGGAACCCTTGAGGGAAAGCCGAGAATCTAGTCTCCAAAACCATCCAATGCTTTACCCGTCACTCCCTTTTAGTCGCTTAAAAAAAGCAAACTGGCTCCTTACCTGAGTGTCCGAAGCCTTCGGGCGCGTGGCTGATTCGGATGCTTGCTGCTGAGTTCACTTCCACTGCTGGTGTCTCACATACACAGGGGTGAGTGACATAAGGCAGGTCTGGGGCCTCTCATAGATACCAGGTGACAGGAAATCAGTGGCTTCTGCTACCTTGGCCTTTGCCCCAATCACTTCGGTTTAATGCACACTTACCAGAGCCAAAGGATATACAAAAAAGTTTCTGCCTTACCAGGAGGTTTCACTTCTTGAAAAGGACCCCAGGGGACTGCCTGGCGTACTTTACGCTACCTTAATTAGAAGAACTTTGCAGCCCCCACCCTGTAAGCAGGTGTGGATGGTGGATCCCCAAGGGCAAGAAGGGCTCTAGAAATTCTCTAAAGATGGGCTGTTAGGACTTTTACCTTTTTACTTCACTTTTAGGAGTGAGTAGGTAGGAAGAAGGTATCCAAGTGGAGAGATTGAAGAATCATTAAGCCCGGTCGTTTGGGAGTGTTGTAGGTATCCCTCTCCAAATATTGTCCACATTTACCCACACTTAGGGTTCTAGTGGAACCATGTATGTCTTGTGTGGGATTTACTAGAAATGGCCTAAAAGTGTACGTTGGTGCTGTAGAATACATCCTCAGAAGCTTGAGGCAAGAGTTCCATGTTTTGGGATACAAACTGAAGTAGCCCTTTTACCGACAAACCCCCTCTTTTTCTTCCATCTGTCTCATTCCCTTGTGTCCCCTCTCTTTTCAGTCTGGCCTGGAGCTATACCACTGCTAGATCAAGTGAGAGAATGGAGGAAGCCGGTAGCCAGGGAAGTGTAAATATTTGGGAAAAAATCAAAGAAAGTTTTGCCCAAAGATATTGTTTCCCCTGCCCCCACCATATACAACTTTTATGTCCATATGTTGGATTTCTCATTGCTTTTAATTTCCTTGTCCCTTGCTTTATTTTATGAGACCCCCAGGGCTATAATTAGGTAGTTGTTTGCCTAATCTAAAAATATGGCAGCTCTCCTGCCAAATTTGAGGTTAATTCCTATCTTCCCTCCATCTCTCCCTCTATCCCTCTCTCTTCTCACCTCTCTCTCTCTCCCCACCTCCTTCCTCTGTTCTCTGTTTCTCCCTCTGCATCTCTCTATGATGACGGTTTGGATCAGAGGGTTAGAGCCGATGGGTAGGAGTAGTTCTGGAGTGCCTGATTTTGGGGTGACATCAAAACAAGTGCCATCTTCCCACCATTGAAGCAGTTCATTAGTGGAACAGGCTACCATGTGAATAGAGAACTTGCTGTCATCAAGTATACACAAGTAAAAGGCATACAGTCACCTCTCATAAATCTTATAGAGAGAAGAGGAGCAGAAACATAAGATCTGCTGTCTATTTAAGCATCTGGATGTAGGTCTGATGATCTGCTGGAGTGCTTGAATGTTGGCGACAGGGATGATAATTACAGCAGATCTGAGCTGTGGGTGCTTGTGAGGCCAGAGATTGGAGTCCAGGATGATGGGTGGTCACTGGAATCTGCCTTCATGTTAGTTGGCATGGAAATTTGGCAAATGCCTGGCATCAGTGAGGCTTGGACTGAGTTTTCATATCCTTTTCTCACACAACCTGAATTTTCGTATCCTTTTCTCTATGTAGGCCCTGTTTTTCCAAGTCTGTCTTAGAGTGTTTGTTACTCTGTTTTTTTTGTGGCCAGTGAGATCAGTTAGGCAGCTCTTGCGTGATTCCTCCTGAATAAACTTGCATTTGAATTTATATAAACAAACAAACTTTCACTTTGTCTTTGCTGGTTTGGCTTGATTGACTGCAGTGCTGTGTGTTGAAATCCCAACTACAGTCTGGATCTGTCAGTAGCACTTCCTGTGTTTCATAATTTTTTTTTCTCTGTAGTGTTTGAGGATATCAGGTCAAATATGTACACATTTAAAATCTCTTCCCCTCTTGTCATTACCTAGTGGCCCTCTTGCTTCCAGACGATGATCTCTTTCTTAAAGTCTACACAAAATTTTATTAACTAAACTTTAATTTAGTTCATATTTGCCTTCCTTTTATTCCCCCTACCTCCTAACTCTATTTTTTTTTTTTTTTGTCCTTGGAACATTTTGCCTCTCCTGTGGAAACTACATTCTACATCATAATTACTTGTGTCCTTGCCTTACTCAGCCATTTGTCTGTATGTCCCTTGAAAGTGGGGCTGGTGTTTCTGATTGCTGTGAGAGATTGTGATTCTGCTTTAGTTCTCCCATCCAGATGATTATCACAATGCTATCCAGTATCAGGAGAGCTTTGTAGTTTACGAGGTCTTCCTTCTGTTCTGAGGGACTACTTTATATTTTTAACAGGCAAATAAAATGAGTTGAACACCTACTTATATGCCAAGCACTGTCCATATAACACCTATAGTATTGATTCCATTTTGTAATTGTGGGGACTAACAATCAGGAAATGATGGAAACTGGCCCCCAAGCCACATATGTGATAAAAAGTGATGCATGGAAAGCAAAAAAAACCTCAATTATAAATTCAAAAGAAAACCTACCATTTACCATGTGATTTTTAAGTTCAAGGCACTGATTAAATTAGTTCACATTTCATTTAAGGCTCATGGTAAACCCATTAGGTAGATAATATTATTGCATTTTAGTCTAGGAGTTTAAAGCTCACAAAGGTTAAATAACTTGTTCAAGTCACTAAGCTTTAAATTGTAAAACTGACATTTAGACCTAGGTCTGACTTAAAAGCCCTTATTGTTAGGTGATGGGGATTCTTACCCTTAAATATATCTCACATACCCATACCTCTCAGCCTCACTCAGGCACCAGATATTTTTCATCAGAACATGATTCCACTGGAAATAAATTTTTTAAATAAATATTTTTCATTAGAATCTCACTCCCCTGCCTCCTGCCCTCACATATGTACCCATAGGCCTTTCTCCTTCCAGCTTATGGCAGAAATGAAAACCTGATAGTTTATCTCTTTGCATATGCTAAATGTTTTCTATGCCAAAAGAAGCAAAGGATAATGAGATTTGGAGTTGGGCATCTTGACTCAAATCCTGGTTCTAAATCCTACTCCCTTTTGTGGTCTCAGAAAAATCAACCACTTTGAGCTACAGTTTTCATGTCTGAGGACACAGGCTAGATGTACCTACCTCAGAGGGCTGTCATGACAGCTGGGATGACAGAAGGAAGATCCCTAATACTTAGCAGGTGTTCAGTCAGCGGAAGGAAATATAATGTAAGGCAGCCATCTCCCTGTGAGGCCTGGGAATCTCCCGGAGTCCTTGAGGCTCTTTCAGGGGGTCTGTGATCTCAAGACAGCTCTCATAATAATACCAAGACTTTAGTTTCCCTTTACACAAGTTTACATCTGTCATCTCCACAGGCTACAGAACATGAGATATCACATCAGACTGAATGCAAAAGCAGTTACCAGAATCCAATTGCCTTCTATTAAGCTCGAGAGAAGCTCTGCATTGGAATCACCTAGAGATCTTTAAAAACTATTGATGCCGGGCTCTCACCACATTCTGATTTCATTGCTATTGGGTGGTATCTGGTGCATTTGGGGGCGGTGGGGGCGGCGCAGGTTATTAAAGTTCCTCTGGTGATTTGAATGTGCAGTAAAGTTAAATTGGCCTTTGTTTTTCAAAGTTTTTGTTATGCAAAATGAGTAAGTTCTAGAGATCTACTGTACAACAGAGTACTTAGTTACTAATACAGAATTGTACACTAAAATATGTTAAGAAGATAGATCTCATGTTAAATGGTCTCATCAAAAAACAAAGAAACAAAACCCCACAAAAGAGCACAAGAAAATTTTGGAGCTGATGGATATGCTTAGTACCTCGGTTATGGTGTTGGCGTCAGGAGAGTACGTATACATTAAGTGTGTGCCTTTGTTTGTAAATAAACTATAACTAAAAATAGCTAAAAATAAAATAAAAGAATGTTAAGTAAGCTAAAAAAGGAGATTTGTAAAACTATGTATCAGTGCCACTCTTCACACTCATTTTTTTTAATTTTGGAAAATAACAGTTATGTTAATAAAAGGTTACTTTTATTGATGTGTAATGAGTCTTCAATAATTTTTTCAGCGTGTAGAGGGGTTCTGAGACCAAGAGTCTAAGAGACGTTGGTATGTTGGTGTAGGGATTAAGACCCTGGGCTCTGGAGCCAGACTGCCTGTTGATACCATGCTTTGTCACCTGGGGCACTCTGCTCACCTTCTCTAGCCTTCAGCTTCCTTGTCCACGAACCGTGTATAATAATAAAATTCGCCTCTTAGACTTTTTGTGAGGTTAAATGAGTAATACACAAAAAACACTTAGCGTGGTTCCTGGAACGTTATAGTGGCTTTCAACCAACATATATCCTCCTTGTTACTATTCTAGTTGTTACGAGTGGCTCACATTGATGATCTTGCAGTATCAGTGCAAAATCTGTGGGCCAAGCCATTCTTCCAACCAACTCATTTTTCCACACAACCATGGAGCCACTAGGTAGAATGTCTTAGAGAAATCAGCAGGAGATATGATAGACCTGGTCACTCCACACCGTGGGCTTTGGTTCATTTCTCTGTTTGTACAGTGGCAACACTACATTGCTGTCCTTCGGTTCAGTGCATGCATGACTAACAGAGGAGTGGCACCAAGATGACCATGTGATTTGGGGAGAGGAAGAGATGGCATTGCAAAGAGGCAGGATGTGTTTTCATCAGCCAAAAGTGTTCCCAGACCCCACTCTCTTAAGTCACTTCCCTTTGCTTCCGACAGTTGCCAGTCTTAAGATTCTATGTTCCTTCTGGCTTTTTCTCACAAACATAATTCACTTCTTGATGATATTATAACACGTCTTTATTCCCACGGTGATATTCAGCACCATTAGTCACAACAATAAAAGGGTCTCCTCATAACTGAGAAAGACAGAGAGATGAATAATTCAATAATGCTGAAGGCCATCAACATAATCAAAATTCCCTGTAACAGAAGAAGAAGAAAAAAAGAATCACGGTATTAGCACAATAATGGTTTTTCTGATGACAGTGAGGTAGCAATGCCCATTTAAGAAAATCTCTCCCACATGTCTCAAGTGTATCGGATGCTTAGGAAGTAAAATAGTGGAGGATCACGAGAGCATACAGCTGTTTCAGCACAGGACAGCACATTATTTTCTTAGAGAAAGTCATACAAAACAATCCACATTCTATATCATATGCAGAAATGTTCCATTTCATAAATATATACAATACAAAGAAATAATGTGAAAAAGTGGTCTGTTGAAGGAGAAAGAAAGGTTAAGAAATAGGGAAAAAAAATAGAAGCAGAAATAGAAAAGGAAAGAAAAAGAGGGTAAAAACCCTAAAGGCACAGACAAAAGAGGAACGTGTAGAAAAACACACACAGAAAAGAAGCATAGGCGAATAGTACCGTCTTCTGTTCTTTTTATCACTGCTAGAGACCATTTTCAAATGCTTTGTAGCTTGGCAACAGAGAGCATGAATAGGATACACACCTTGTTAGGAACCCAGAGGCTGGACATACAAGTGTTTTGCCGGTGAAAGTTTGTGAAGGTCATATGGTTAACATTCTGTTCTGCAACCGTATCTTTCTACATGTTTTGAGTATAGGTTAAAATATTGTTTATTTTAGAGCCACATGGTTTTTAATGGCCACATGATAAAATCTCATGGTAGAGTTGCCATAATTCATTTATTCTTTAGTGACAGGAAATAATTTATTTACTTTTCCTCCTCTTCTGTTGTGTTTATTCATTCTTTTTTTTTTTTTTTTTTTTTAGATTTTATTTATTTATTTGACAGAGAGAGAGATAGTGAGAGCAGGAACACAAGCAGGGAGAGTGGGAGAGGGAGAAGCTTTCCGCCGAGAAGGAGCCCCATGCGGGGCTCGATCCCAGGACCCTGGGATCATGACCTGAGCCGAAGGCAGACGCTTAATGACTGAGCCCCCAGGCGCCCCATGTTTGTTCATTCTTAATGCTCTGAATAATGCTGCAATAAGCATTCTTGTACACATGCCCTTATATGTAGGTGTTTAATTGCTATGGAGATAGCTACCTGGATATCTTTCATATAAATAAATGCCTCCTTCCTTTCTGAAACGGTAGTAACATTTCAGATTTCTGCCACCAATACACAGGAACATCCTTTCCACCATTTCCCAACCTGTGATAATTTTTATAACTTTTATTTTTGCCAATCTAATAAATGTATCTTAGTCCACTATTAATTTAATTGGCATTTCCCTGACTACTAGTGAATTCGAACATCACTCTGAGTATATTTGGCCACCACATTTGCATTTTTGTAAATTCCTTCCTCATAATCTTGTCCATTTTTTAAATTGTGTTCTTGACTTGTTAGTTATATTCATTCTTTGTATGTAAAAGCATTGAAACTGCTGTTATCTGCTTTAAAAATATTTTCCACTTCTTTTACCATGCCAGATTTTATATTTAAGTATATATGTATTTTACCCTTTTTTGATTTCCAGATCAACATGTATCACCCCAGTAAGTTCGCTTGTGTCCCTTCCCAGTCAATCTCCCTACCCCAGCCAGAGGCAACCACTGTTCTGATTACTAACACCATTTAATAACTTTGCCTGTTCATTTTTGTATCTGAATTTGTTTTTTCAGTATAATGGACTGAGATTCATCCATGCTGTTGCATGTATCAGTAGTCTGTTTTCTTTCTTGTTGCTAAGTAGTATTCTGTTGTTTGAATAACCAGTTTCTCTAGCCACTCTGTTGTTGATAGACATTTGGATTGTTTCTAGTTTTTAACTGTTATGAATAGGTTTTCTGTGAACATTCTTGTATATATTGCTAAGACATAAAATAGGCCTTGTTAATTTTGATAAAAACTACCAAATAGTTTTCCAATGTGGCTGAGCCATTTTACATTCCCACCAAAAATGTATAAGAATTCCATGTGCTTTACCTTCCTGCCAACATTTTCTTTTGCCAGTCCTTTTCATTAAAGTCATTCTGCTGTGCATACAAACATTGTGATTTTGAATTTGCATTCCTCTGGTAACTAATAATGTTGAGCACGTTTTTACATGCTTACCGGCTGTTGGCAGATCTTTTACTGTGAAGTACTTGTTCAAGTCCTACTCATTTTTTTTTTGGTCTTTTTATTATTAATATTCAGGTGTGCTTAATACATTCTGGATATGGGTCTTTAGTCAGATATATGCATTGAGGAGATTATCTCCCATTCTGTGCCTTGCCTTTTTTTTTTTTAACTTGAGATATAATTGACATATAACATTGTGTGTGTGCATTGTGTGCACAAGGCGTGCAGTGTGTTGATTTGAAGCATTTATATGTTGCAATATGATTACCATTGTGGCATTAGATAACACCTCTCTCATGTCACATAATTATCATTTCACTTTTTGTAATGGGAACAGTTTAAGATCTAATCTCTTTGCAACATTGAAGTATATAATACAGTATTGCTAACAATAAGCACAATGCTGTGCATTAGATCTCCAGAACTTTTTCATCTTCTAATTGGAAGTTTGTACTCTTTGGCAAACATCAGTCCAAATTCTCTGCCCCACAGCCCCTGGTAACCACCATTCCACTCTGTTTTTATGAATGTGGCTTTTTTAAGATTCCACATGTAAGTGATATTGTACAGTATTTGTTTTCCTCCATCAGTCAGACAGAGATCTCATTTAGCATAATATCTTCAAAGTCCTTTCACGTTGTTGCAAATGGTAGGATTTCCTTCTTTCTTGGCACTGAATAATATTCCATTGTAAATGTACCACATATACATCCATTGGTGGATGCTTAGCTTGTTTCCATGTTTTGGCTATTGTAAATGATGCTGCAATGAATATGAAGATGTTCATATCTTTTTGAGTTAGTGTTTTCTTTCTGATAAATACTCAGAAGTAGAATTGCTGGATTGTATAGTAGTTTTAACTTCTGAGGACCCTCCATGTTGTTTTCCATAGTGGTTGCACTTGCATTCCCACCACTAGTGCACAAGGGTTCCATTTCCTCCACAACCTCACCAACACTTGTTATTTCTTGTCTTTTTGATAATAACCTTCTAACAGATGTGAAGTGATATTTCACTGTGGTTGTGATTTGCATTTTCCTGATGGCTCATGATACTGAACATCTTTTCATGTACCTGTTAGCCATCTGTTATGTCTTCTTTAGAAAAATGTCTCTTCAGATCCTCTGCCCATTTTTTATTTTTATTTTTATTTTTTTGCTATTGAGTTGTACAAATTCTTTATATATTTTGCTTATTAGATATGTGATTTGTAAATTTTTTTCCTATCCCATAGGCTGCATTTTCATTTTATTGGTGGTTTCCTTTGTTGTGCAGAAGCTTTTTAGTTTGATGTAGCCCCACTTGTTTATTTTGCTTTTGTTGCTTTTGCTTTGGGTGTCAAATCCAAAAAATCATTGCCAGGATGGATATCAAGTAGTTTACTACCTGTGTTTTCTTCTAGGAGTTTTATGGTTTTAGGTCTTACATTCAAGTCCTTAATCTATTTTGAATTGATTTTTGTGTATGGTGTAAGATAGTAGTCTACTTTCATTTCTTTGTGTGTGGCTGTTTAATTTTCCTAATACCATTTATTGAAGAGACTGTCCTTTCCCTGTCATATATTCTTGGCTCCTTTGTTGTAAATTAATTGACCATATATGCATGGGCTTATTTCTGGGCTCTCTATTCATTCCACCGACCTGTGTGTCTATTTGTATACTCATACGATGCTGTTTTGATAGCTATAGCTTTGTAGTATAGTTTGAAATCAGGAAATGTGATGGCTTCAGCTTTGTTTTTCTTTCTTTCTCAAGATTGCTGTTGCTATTTGGGGTCTTTTGTGGTTCCATAAAATTTTAGGACTATTTTCTATTTCTAAGAAAAATGCCATTGGCGTTTTGATGGGGATTGCATTAAATCTGTATACTGCTTTGGGTAGTATGGACATTTTAACAATATTAATTCTTCCAATCCATGAACAGGGGATATCTTCCCATTTATTTGTGTCTTCAGTTTCTTTCGTCAATGTCTTAAAGTTTTCAGTGTACAGATCTTTCACCTCCTTGATTAAATTTATTCCTAAATACATTACCTTTTTTGATGTGATTGTTTTCATAATTTCTTTCTCATAGCTCTTTATTAGTGTATAGAAATGCAACTGAAACTGATTTTTGTATGTTGGTTTTTGTATCCTGCAATCTTATTGAATTTATTTTATTCTAATAGTTTTTTGGTGGAGTCTTTAGGGTTTTCTAAGTATATGTCCTCTGCAAACAGATATTTTTACTTCTGCCTTTCTGATTTGGATGCTTTTTCTTTGTTCTCTTCTCTTCCCTTCCCTTCTATTTTTCTTTCTTTCTTCCCCCAGTTGCTCTGGCCAGGACTTCTTGTACTTTGTTGAATAGAAATTACGAGACTAGGCATCTTTGTCTTGTTCCTGATTTTAGAGGAAAAGTTTTGGTTTTTCACTGTTTAGTATCATGTTAGCTGTGGGCTTGTCATATATGGCCTTTATTATGTTGAGGTATGCTCCTTTATCTCAGTGTGTTGAGAATTTAAATTTTTTCATGTTGAATTTTGTTAGATTCTTTTTCTGCATCGATTGAGATGGTCATATGATTTTCATCCTTCATTGTGTTAATGTGGTATATCACATTTATTGATTTGTGTATGTTGAACCATCCTTGCATCCCTGGAATAAATACCACTTGATAATAGTGTAGGAGACTTTTAATATACTATTGAATTCAGTTTGCTAACAATGTATTGAGAATTTTTGCATATATGTTCATCAGGGATATTGACTTGAAATTTCTTTTCTTGTAGCATAGTTGTCTGGTTTTGGTGTGGGTAATCCTGGGCTTGTAAAATGAATTTGGATCCTTCTTTTCTATTTTTTTGAAGAGCTTAAGGATTGGTGTTAATTCTTCTTTAAATTTCTAGTAGAATTCACCAGTGAAGCCATCTGGTCTGGACTTTCCTCTTTTGGGAGGTTTTTGATTACCTATCCAGTATTCTTACTAGTAATTACTGTGTTCAGGACTAATTTGCCAATACCAATTGTTTTCAGGTTTGTTAGTCTGATATCTTTACTTCAACTTAACTTTTAAAGAACATTTTCACTGAACACTGAATTCTGGATTAGCAGTATTTTATTTCGGCAGTTTAAAATGTCATTCCAGTGTTTTCTGGCCTCTGCCAGGCCTCCAAATGAAAAGTCAGTTGGAAGTTTACCTTTGTTCCTTTGAATGTAATGTATTCACCTCTGTCCCCACCCCCAGCTTCTTTTTAGGTTTTGCTCTTTATACATTATTTTCCCTCAGAAATTTAAGTATCATGTGCTTTATGTACTTTTCCTTGTATTTTCCTGTTTGTGGTTCATGTCTTGTCTTTGATTCCTTTACAAAATCATCAGCCATTCTCTCTGTGAGCATTGTTCTGTGCTGCATTTTCATTTTCTCTCTTGTGGTTCTTCAGTTGTATATAGGGCACCTTTTTTTCTGTTCCGCTCCATATGTCCCTTATGTTTGTTCTTTCTAATATTTTATATCACTTTCTTCTCTTCGGGCATTAGTCTTCATATTTTATACTGATTCTCTTCCTTTGCCCTTCTGAAGTGTCTAATAATGCTGTTCGCCCCATCTACTGAGTGCTTAGTTGCGGTTCTATAAATTCCAATGACTTCTTTCTAATGGGTTTCAGTGTCCCATAATATTCTCCAACTCATTCTCTTCTCTCTTGGATATAACAGCCATGTTTATTGTCAAGTTTGTATCTGATGACCCTACCATCTGTGTCACCACTGAGGTGGTTTCAATCATTGATTATTTTTTTTTAAAGATTTATTTATCTTAGAGAGTGAGAGAGAGAGAGTGGGGGAAAGGGCTGAGAGAGAGGGAGAGAGAGAATCCTAAAGCAGACTCCCCTGAGCACAGAGCCTGACCTGGGCCTCGATCCCAGGATCCTGAGATCATGACTTGAGCCAAAATCAAGAGTCAGACACTTAACCAACTGAGCTACCCAGATGCCCTGATTATTTTGTTTTTATTTTTTAGATGTTCAGTCCTATCTTCTGGTATGACTAATTTGCTTTGTTTTGTTTTGCACTTAATAACAAATGTAGTATGCAAAAAATGGTAGAAATTCTAAATTATGTTATCTTCTTCTAGGGATGAATTAATTTTC
This sequence comes from Phoca vitulina, assembly GCF_004348235.1. Lineage (NCBI taxonomy): Eukaryota > Metazoa > Chordata > Mammalia > Carnivora > Phocidae > Phoca > Phoca vitulina. The sequence continues at coordinate 27,809,705 of NW_022589719.1, read as the reverse complement.
TTCCATCAGACAGATTAGGAGAAGGTTACCATGATCAAAATAATTCAAGGACAAATTTCAGTTTTGTGAGGCTGGTCTGTTTCCTTTGTCCTTAATTCTAGGGTGTAGTCTTTCTTCAGAAGTGAAATTTTGGGGTGTTTACCAGACTCCACTACTCCTCTTGGTGGACTCTGAACAATGTGTGTGTGTCTGCAGTACTGCATGACTGCCGAAATCTCTTCTTGGCCTTTTAGCCTCTTAGCTTCTTATCAACTTGGCTCCTGAGCTTTGCATCCTACACATCTTAGGTGTCAGGAAATAACTTGTGGAGAAAAGTGATGGAGAATTTTGGGTTTAGTTCATTCAACGTGTACAAATCTCACAGGATCCTTGTACTTTAAATCCTGGCTGCCATGGTTTCTTTCATGTATATTCAAACATTTGGAAGTTTTTTGTTATTTTAATAAGCTCTTAATAAAAGTGGTTTTCACTAGAGAGATGCTCTGATATAAATTACTCTGTCATAACCAGAAAAAAAGGATTTGTATACTTTACTAGTATTTTCAGTAAACCAATCATTGGCTGTTTTGATCCTTTCTGATGTGTGCATGATTTTTGTTTTGTTTTGTTTTTACTAATTTCTTCTCTTGTCATTATATATTAATTCCTTTCTTCTTCTTTCTTTGGACTAATTTTCTCTCCTTTAATCCCTGAGATTAATATTTGGGCCATTATTTTTCAAAGTTTCATATTTTATAGTGTCTACATTTCCAAGCTATGAATTGCCTTAAAAGTATTGCTTTACCTTCGCCCTCAAGTTTTTGAGCTTTCATTTCAGAACATCTTTGGATTCATATTATGATTTCTTTCCTGATCCAATAATTACTTTGAAACCTACTGCTTAATATCCAACCACACAGGTTAAAATTATTTTTATCATTGCTTATGGTTTTATTGCATAGGTCATACACTAGGACTTCAACCTTTGGTATTAATCTGGAATTGTCATATTTACCAATATATAGTCATCTTTTGTTGGTATGTGTTACAAAATTGTGTATTCTTTGTTGTTGGATATAATAGACTAAATATATCTATTAGTTCTAGTTTTTTACTTTTGATGATACCATTAGGTGTTAAAACATATCAAAGTCTAAAAGTTCTTCAAACCTTCATGCTCTTCTCAGAGAAAACTCAGGTCCTTAGCAAACACAACTAACAAAAACACCATTTGCTCCCTTCTCTACTTATATGTTAATGCTGACTGGTATTTTAAATACTTTATTTTTAATCTCAATATATATTATTATTACTGCATTACACAAGCAGTATTCACTTGTATTTGTCCACACGTTTATCACATTCTTTGTTCTTCATTCCTTCTTGCATCTCATTGTGCTATCGTTTTCTTTCTATTTGGAGTTCATTCTTTATTCCTTTAATTCTGGTCTGCAGGAGGCAAGCTCAATTTTTGTATCTCTAAAAATTCTTCATTTCACTTCATTCTTGTAAGATGTTTTTCTTCTCCTTTTTCTGTTTCAAGTTTTTATTTAAATTCTAGTTAGTTAACATATAGTGTAATATTGGTTTCAGTAGTAGAATTCAGTGATTCGTCACTTACATATAACACCCAGTGCTCATCACAAGTGCCCTCCTTAATGCCCATCACACACCTAGCTCATCCCCTGCCCACCTCCTTCCAGCAACCATCAGTTTTTTCTCTATAGTTAGGAGTCTCTTTCCTAGATTGACTCTCTCTTTATTTACCCCCCTTTCCTAGATTGACTCTCTCTTTATTTACCCCCCTTTGTTCATCTGTTTTGTTTCTTACACTCCACATATGAGTGAAATCATATGGTATTTGTCTTTCTTTGACTTATTTCACTTAGCATAGTACACTCTAGCTTCAGCCACGTCATTGCAAATGACAAGATTTCATTCTTTTTTATGGTTGAGTAATATTCCATTGTGTATGTATGTATGTTTGTATGTATCTGTATCACAGTAATGGGTAGTGAGTGATAGGTTATTGGTTGGCAGTTATTTTTTTCAGAATACTGAAGATATTGTTCAGTCTTTTGGCTTTTATTGTTGCTTTTGAGAAGTTAGATATCAGTCCAGTTCCTTCTACTTTTTCTTTTTGGTAATTTTCATAGTTTTTAGTTTTTGTTTTAGTTAAGATTACTGAGAATTGATAATGAAACAAAACCATGATTTGAAAAATAACTGTACTTTGACTCAGCAAATTGATAAAGTATCAAAGCATGATATGCAAGACCGAATATCTAAGTTCAAGATTTTAACATAAGATGTCTCAGAGCTTTATGTTCAAAATAGGGCCACAGAGAGATGTTTTAATCGTAATTCCATGTGAATTCATGTTTTCCAAAAGTTAGACCATTGGCTGTCTCTGCAACTCGTCTAGTTTGCAAATCTAACCAGTTCCTTTCCAGACTGCTGTTACTCTCCCCTAAAATTACCTTATGACTCCTCCAGCTGATGAAATCCTATAAATGCCCTTTTCTGTTTCCCCCTATTGTGTCTGAGACCCATGCTCTCCCTTGATTAGCAAATTTAATAAATTCAGCTTTTAACCGTCATTGATTTTCCCGGTGGTCTTTGAAGGTGCTAGACAGTCACAGAGGCCCCAGAGAGGTCTTGTCAGACCCCTCACTATTACGGTTCTGGTCCTTTGACTCACTTAGTGGCTATTCCACTGGCTGTCTGAGAGCAACCCTGCCCAGGGTTTGCACATCTATGTTGATGAGGTGATCTAGCACTTTTTATTGGGTAGGGTTTATTTTATTTGTCCTGGGAGTCAGGTTTCCCACGACTTTTTCATTATCCCTTCACATCTGTTCTTGTTTTCTTTTCCCTTGGTGGGGTGGGGGTGAAGAAAAAGATGGTCTGCCAAAGCTTTGCCACTAACCATCCTGTCTGTCTATCTGCCTTTTATCTATATTTTTGTGTATCTATAAGAATAAATCCTAGGAAAAGAGTTATGTCTTGTTAGCCAGCCACCAGGACTAATAAGTAACATGTCTCTTTGACCAATATCCTTTCTAGGACCAATTATCTTGGATTACTCATTAAAATCTTTTAAGAACCTTCTCTAGTCTTATCTATATGTAGGAAATTGGCTGTAGGAGAGACTCTTCTTCACATATTCCACCTGTCGGAGGCTGCTGATTTCTTGAGTCAGCAGGCAGGGGTGGATTTTCCAAGGCCTTCACTATCCCTATTTTCTTCTTACTTCCTGGTAATCATTGACTAAATTCTCAGAAATTAATTCTGTATTATATCTCAGTGAATGATTTGACTTTCATTCTGATAACTCTGATTATATAATAAATTTGTCAGTTTTTTCCACTAACAGATGTGGACTACTTTTCCTTGCCAGCCATCTAATTAATCATTCTTTGTGACCTTAGGCAGGTGACTGGTTATTTTGGAAATATCATCAGGGAAAGAGTACACTTGAGCCTTGTTGGATAAGATCTTACTAAAATCACCACCACCACCACCACCACTACCGCACTTATTATAGACGTTAAGCTATAATCCTCTAGAAACTTTACAAAAGCAAATGGTCTAAAAGATAGGACAGCTAATACACAGGTGGCCCAAGCTCCTCAGAATTAGGGACTAGACTGCTTCCACTCAAGGTGACTGGAACAAAACTACCCTCCCTCAAAATGACTGATGCCATTGATGGTGATGGGCTTATACTCTTGGCTATTTTATCTCCTGTATGCTAATTCAAGGTTCTAGATTATTGGTAGACAACTCTACTAACACAGCACTACCAAGACAGCCTTTTTTGAAAATCAGTATTGTCATGTTCCTTCATTCACTCATGCTGACAATAAGGGACAAACCCCTGAAACTGATCCAAGAAGGAATAGGAAATCTAAATAAACTGATAACAGGTAATTTAAGAAAACTTCTCACAAAAAAAAAAAAGCCCAGACCTAGGAGACTTTACCAGTGAAGTCTTCCAGATGTTTATGGAAAATTCAACATAATTTTTTTCAAAATTTACCAGAAAGTATAAACGGAAGCAGTATTTTCCAACTCATTCTATAATGCCAATATTAACCAGACACAAAAACCAAAGACATCACAAGAAAAGATGAGTATAGGCCAAGATCCCTTATAAATAAAGATGTAAAAATCTTTAACAAAGTACCAGAAAATTGAATCCAACAACATTTAAAAAGAATTATACAGCATGACTGAATGGGATTATCCCAGGATAAATTTATTTTTATTTAAGATAAAAAAGTGATGGGTATTAAGGAGGGCACGTATTGCATGGAGCACTGGGCATTATATGCAAACAATGAATCATGGAACATTACATCAAAAACTAATGATGTATGGTGATTAACATAACATAATAAAATTAAGAAAAACTAATGATGTACTGTATGGTGATTAACATAACATAATAAAAAAAAAGATAAAAAAGTCAATCACTGCAATGCACCATAACAATAGAATAAAGGACAAAAACCACATGATCATCTCAGTTGATACAGAAAAAGCATTTCACTAAATTCAACACACATGGTAAATATGTTCAGCAAACTAGGAAGAGAAGAAACTTTTTCAACTTGATCAAATCCATCTAAAAAACCCTCAGCCGACATCATACTTAATGGTGAAAGACAAGATGTTTTCCTTCTAAGTACAGGAAAAAGATGAGGAAAGATATCTACTCTTGCAACTGTGATATTTTACTTCTGTGAAGACTACCTTTTCCTTAGGTGACTGATTACTTTCCAGCTTTCTTGACAAATTTTGATGGGTCTTGTTGACTAATTTTTCTCTCCATGTAGATTTACATCTTTTCCATTCCCTTAAACTAATAATAGTGGTATTTTGGAAAGAGCAGAAATAAATGCCTGTTTTCAATATATACCATGTTTTATCAGAAGTCCAGTCTGAGTATTAAAGCCAAAACCAAAACCATAAAAATATTCCACTTAAGATTCTAATATATATCTGGGACTATGAATCACTACCGTACTGCTATACCTGCATTTTTCTTCCTATATCACTCTACCTTTTATATTATACTCATTGGTATATATGCTTTATCTTCTCTACTCATCTGTGAATTCCTCAAGTTGGGGGTTATAATGTGTTTATTTTCTATTCCACAATGCCTGGTGTAACCTATCAGATATTATGATTTCTATAAATGTTTGTAAATAAAAGAAAATACATGTGTCCACACATTATTTGGATTTTGCTGATTAGATGCTAATCAATCTTTATGATTACACCCATTACTCCTAGCCATAAAAATGCAGTATACTTACAATGAATAGGGTAGCAATGGCCTGACACTGACTAATTGTTTCAGCATAGCCACAAAAGAAGTGTTGATCTAGAATGAGGCCCAATGTGAGGAGAATGATTCCAGCTATTGCTGCCAGGGCACTAAGAGAATTCATTATTCGGCTTAACTTCACCTGAAAGAGATGAAGACCATAACACTGAGTCTACAGACAAAAAATAGTGGTGGGGGAGACTGGAGGGAGAGTTTTAGTCACAGCATTGCAATGCCACAAAGCAGCTGTATGATCATATATGAGACACTTCATCCCTTTGGGCTTCAGGCACTCAGCCAGAGAATGAGGGAATCCAGTGAACTTTTAATAACCCTTCTATCCCCCACAGTCTGTACCTAATAAGTTAACTCCCATTTAGTTGGGGGGACAGGTGCACACTGGACAAAAGGGGTACTTAGGCATAGCCACATTGCCCTGCACTTTGATGCTCTGGTAAAAATCATGACCTACTTGCATTTTTGTTTTATGGCTCTTTTTAACTAAACATTGTATTTCTTTGCAATTTTTATTCCTTCCTAAAACTTCAAACCTACAGGAGAAGTCCTGTGTTGGAAATAATTTATTGGCTTGTTAATTAATATCTCACATTTTTGATTCTTTGAGAAAAGTAAAAATATTATACTTAAATTTATCTGTAAGTTAGACTTTTGCATTCATTAACACTGTATTACTTATTTTGAACTTCTGCTTATAAGGTTTTATGTTATTTTATTTATTTATTTTTTAATTAGGTTGTCTTCACAGTGTGCCTATCATGTGAGTCAAACTAGTGCCTTTCAAAGTGTCTGGCATGACAGAAAGAATGAATGAATGAGTTACTGGAATGCTGAGACCCATTTTACCATTTTGTTTAGGAACTTGGCTTTTATTCTATGCCTCAGTGTTTTCATATATAAAATAAGAAACTGGATGACCTAGAAAACTCTTTTGGCACTACTGTTTTATGATTCTATGGACAAAAGACCAGTGACATTGGTTGGTATCAGTACTTGACAGTTTGTGGAATTATAGTGGGTTAATGATTTTCCAAATTCACTTTCAAGGTTAAAATCATTATTTCAAAGTTATAAATTTTTAGTGACGGGGAAAATGTAACTCACCAGAGTTTCTGTGGTTTTTCTTTCCAATGCAACTAGGAAGGCTCCAGAATTAATGAACTATTAAAAAGAATAAATATTTTAGTGATGGGCTTGCTTAACTGATGTTAAAGAGTTCTCAGAGAATAGACTTCTATGTGTTTCGTTCACATGTCTTCCTTCCTAATTCACACGATCCTCAGAGCAGTGGGCAGGGTGAGATGCCTGATAAGATTGTCCACACATGAGTAGTGGACAAAATACTGAACTAGAAATTAGCTTTAGCCTTAACTATCTATTTGAACATGAGTTTTTTGTTTTTTTTTTCTTTTAGCTTCACTGGGCTTTAGTTTTCTCATCTACCTTCCTTTTATAGCTATTGTGGACTGAGCTTTGATATCATGCCACACTGGTGTCAAATCAGTTCACAACCAATAAAATCAGATTCTGTCATTCTTATCAGACACATCCTTCATACCCATTTGCAATCCAGCATGTTCTGCCAGCTAATATGCTGGGAATTCTGAAAAAAAATCCCAAGAATTTTCATGGAGGTGAGTCATATGTGGTAGCATCATCTGGTAGAAACTCCAGATCGGACTACAGCACATGCGTTTTTAAGTTTCCAGTCCCACTGCCTTGTATTTCTTCAGCCTTATCTCTTCACCCTCACTCTTACAGGATAGAAAGTGTTCTCCCATACCTTGAGCCTTTTGTTCATGGTTCTCCCTTGGCATGCAGCAAGATATCCCTAGCCCTTATGCCCAACCATTCCCCACTCTCTACCATTCCTTCCACCCTTCCTCTCTAGGTGCTCTCATCCTGATTAACCACCCATCCTTTAAAACTCAGCCAAGCTGGAGTGTCTCTGGGCATCTTCCCCTCCTTTTTGTAGGTACCTTTCCTATAGAGGCAGTTCCTATGTCTGTCACCACTCATCACACCATATGGTGATGATCTGACTCTCTATTTGAGAGACCTTGAGACCAAGAACTGCCTTTTTCCTGAATTCCCACACACCATCCATTCTCTGGCACTAAACTAGGTGCTAAAATAATGTTTATTGAATGTAATTATGTAAATGCCTCTGTGTAGCTCAAAGGTACATCTAAGAAGCTTTCCCTGTTTCTTTACTTTTCTAAGGAGTAAACTGATCTTTCATCTCTCCTTACACAAGCACTGTGATATCATTTATCACATTACCTTGAAATGACCTCTTTACATGTTTCTTTCTTGCTAAACTGAGAGCCCTTTGAAGGAAGGGCTCATGTATTATTATTTTTGTTTATTTTTTCCCCAGTTTTATTGAGATGTAATTAACATACAGTACTGTATAAGTTTAGGGCATATGCATAATGATTTGACTTATATATATTGTGAAATGATTATAATAATTTTACTTCACGTTAATTATTTCATATAGATACAACCCCCCACCAAAAAAAAGGAAAAAGAAAAAGAGGAGAAAAATAATATTTTTCTTTGTGATGAGACTCTCTTAAAAAATTTCATGTATATCATACAACAGTGTTAATTGAAATCATCCTGTTATACGTTGTATCCCTAGTACTTATTTATCTTATTACTGGAAGCTTGTACCTTTTGACCACCACCCTCCATCCCCTCTCTCCTCACTCTCTGCCCCTGGTAACCTTAAATCTGAGCTCTTTATCTATGAATTTTTTTAAGTTCTAAATATCAGTGAGATCATGCAGTATTTGTCTTTCCCTGTCTGACTTATTTCACTTAACATAATGCCCTTAAGGTCTAACCATGTTGTTGCAAGTGGCAGGATTTCCTTGTTTTTTTATGGCCTGTATATATATATATACACACTTCTTTATCATCCATTCATCTGTTGATGGACACTTAGCTTGTTTACATGTCTTGACTTCTGTGACTAATGCTATGGACGTGGAGCTGCAGATGTATCTGTGACATAGGGTTTTCATTTCCTTTGGATATATTCCCAGAAGTGGAATTGCTAGATCATATATGGTCATTTTATTTTTAATTTTTTGAGGAAACTTCATACTGTCTTTCATAGTGAGGGTCCATATATTATTAACCTTTCGATCCTCATTGCCTTCCACTATGTATCTGGCTTATAATAGATAGCAACTCATTTTGAATGAATGAATGGACAAATGACATCAAGACCCAAGGACATATTCCCAAAGGAACTTCAGGACCCAAAGATGGAACGTCAGCAACTCTGATGAATTAATGGGGAAATGATTTCAATAAAGTTGATTTTTATTTTATCTTTACAAAGCATATCCTACAACTGAATGCAGCTCATTTTGTAATTAAGAATTCCCTAGTATCCCTGTTGTCATGGCTTCAAATTGAACTCAATTGACTATACTCACCAAAACTGAGCTCCAGAATGGATATCCTGAAACAAATATAAAGGGGAACCGTGGGTATGGATTTTCAAGGGTGAAAAGGAAAACAACTCCAAAAGAAAAGTTCATCACTCCAAACAGGATCTGCATAGCCTATAAATAGAGTAAAAAGTCATGGTAAGGAAAAAGCAAAATGGTAGGTTTCCTTTCCAAAAATATACATGATCTTCTTTTGGTTAAAAGGATTTGGTGATTACCTTCTTTTATAAATAGGGGAAGGATGGTAGAAACCCCTTATGATGCTCCCAGGTGTTTTCTTGATCCCTTTAACTGATATTTGGTAACAGGTAAAATGATCTAAATCAGTGCTCTGGAAAATGTAGCCCATGGATTGGCAACATTAGGATCACCTGAGAATTAGAGATGCAGACTCTCAGGCCCTATATCCTATATCCTATACTTACTGAATAGAATCTCCAGGTTAGACCATGTCAAACTCTCCAAGCAGCGGGGAAATGAAAATCAAAACCACAAAGTGATAGGACCTCACATCTGTTAAAATGGCTAACATCAAAAAGACAAGATAGCAGATGCTGGTGAGGATGTGGTGCACTGTTGGTAGGGATGTATCACTATGGAAAACAGTATGGAGATTCCTCAAAAAATTAAAAATAGAACAAATAATGAAAAAAAAGTAAAGCAGTGGTTTGACGATTGCTAGGGAAGATTGGTGAGAATGACGTAAAGAATGGAAGGTGTACCATGTGTGAGTGTTTGTTCTCTGCCCTCTTACTCTCCATCTACCTTCTCTGAGTCCTTTCTTTCACTCCCATAGCAACTATGACCTTTAAGTAGGTGAATTGTGAAGGATATCCTTTTCCTCAAGTCCAAGTCCATTTGAGTAAGTTCAACTCAATAGCCACTATCCATTCATCTAAACTATTAAAATTGTTTTCTAACTGGCTTTTCTGCACCAGCTTCCTTTTTCTCTATTCTAGTGTTATATCAGTGCTGAAGTAAGATCGCAAAACAGAACCAATCTGGTTACTCTTCTCAATTTGTTTGAAACAAAGCTCCCAAATCTGGTGGTCATCAAATTCAGAGAAGTGTTTACAAAATACAGATTTCAACCCCCGCCCCCACTCCCTCAAAATTGATATTCGGTAGTTCTGGAACAAGGCCTGGGGACTTGGTATACACATTTTATAAAGCTCCTTAGGTGATTTGTTGATTTCACAGATTGGAAACTACTTGTCAATATTGTAAAGTCTAAGTAGGGATGGGTATAAGATTCTTGGCAATTAGGTCTCCAAATTACCTTCCTGGTTGTTTCCTTTTCTCCCCAAAATATTATTTTTCACATTTTAAAAAAATGTTGGTAAAATATCTATAACAAAATTTACGGTACATACTTACCATTTTATTTAAATTAATAGGCTTTATTTTTATTTTTTATTTTTTTAAAGATTTTATTTATTTATTTGACAGAGAGAGCACAAGCAGGGGGAGCTGCAGAGGGAGAGGGAGAAGCAGGCTCCCCACTAAGCAGGGAGCACGATGTGGGGCTGGATCCCAGGACGCTGGGATCATGACCTGAGCTGAAGGCCGGGGCTTAACCAACTGAGCCACTCAGGCGTGCCTAGGCTTTATTTTTTAAAAACAGTTTTAGGTTCACAGCAAAATTGAGTGAAAAGTACAAAGTTCCCATCTATTTCCTGTTTCCCTCCCCTATTGCTTCCCCCACTACCAATATCCCATATCAATGTGGTATATTTGTTACAATTGAACCGACACTGACACATCATTGTCAGCCAGAATCCATAGTTTACATTAGGCTTCGCTGTTGCTGTTGTACATTCTGTGGGTTTTGACAAATGTGTAATGACATGTATCCACGATTATAGTATTGTGCAGAATAGTTTTCCTGCTCTAAATATCCTCTGTCCTCTACCTATTCATCCCTCCCTCTCTGCTCCATCCCTTGGCAACCACTGATCTTTTTGTCTCCATTTTTTGGCTTTTCCAGAATGTCACATAGTTGGAATGATATAGTTTGTTGTCTTTACGGGCTGGCTTCTTTCATTTAGAAATGCATATTTTAGTTTCCTTCATGTATCTTCATGGCATGATGGCTTATTTATTTTGAGCACTGAATAACATTCCCTTGTATGGACGTACTGCAGTGTATTTATCCATCCTGATTTTTCTTATTTCTTTTTTTTTGTTTGTCTTTTAATCCCCTTAAATATTTCGAGTCTAATGTGCTTCCTCCCAGCTCTTTCGTCATTCCCAAACTATGCTACCATGAGTTCTTTGTTCATGGTGCTTTCTCTATCTAGAATATTCTGCTCTCCTCCTCCCCTTTCATATCTACTTATTAAAATTCCATCACTTCTTTAGTGTTCAGACTAAATGCCAAAATTGCCATAACGTTGTCCCATTGCTTTTAGATAGAAGTAACCGTTCCCTCTCTGGGTTCCCCTGCCTCTCACCCCCAACCATTTATGGCTCTTATTAGATGCTACTGTGAAACATGGTATTTAATATTGTTATTTTTTTCTTTCTAAATTGTGTATTCTCTCCTCAATGAGAGAAACTAGGTTGTATTTATTTCTGTAACCCCCATAGTGTCTAGCATAGTTTTTTGCACATAGTTCAATCCATATTTGTTAAAGTAATTTGAACGCTTTGGCAGAAGTTTCAGTACCATTGTATTTGAATAGATGCTAAAGCAGTTTAGACTGACGGCCCTTTTCTGCATGTCAGTGGGCCATTTTTCTCTACTTTGTTTTTTTTTCCTGGGAAAAAAAAGTCAATTTCTTTCTATTTTCCACTCTGGAAGGCTTGGGGTTGAAATGACAAATATTTTATAAGATATAGACACTATCACAGCCTTAAACATACTGAATCACATTTTCTGAAAGGAGATTGGTAAATAAAAAATAATTAATAGTCATGAAATGGATAAGTGGGTGGAGAGATGAGCATTTACAGTATTAAGGGGATTTTCTGCAAAAGCCCCACATATAAAAATACCATTTAATATTGTGAAACTGAATTCTGAGTCTTGATTGGGAAAATGTAAAACTGTCGAACTCAGTAACCCAGGATATAAAATCTGATCTATTGACGTCTACCTGATTTTCTCTTTCTTTTCTCTGAACTTAACTATGAAAAAACTGCTAGGTAGTGAGTTTGGAGATTTTTACTTTAACTGCAATCTTCAAGAGCCCAGGGATTTTGGCTTATTCATTTTATATCTTCCTCTCCATAGAACCTTTTACATAATTGGTTTAGAAATGTGACATATACTTCCTGAACTGGATGGAAATAAAAGTTGGAATTAGCTCCTACCTTGAAACATTGTGCCACCAGACATTTCTTTCCCTCTTCTTCTCCCCCACCCCCTATCTTAGTTCAGCTTCTATTGCAAAGTTATAGAATCTGTAACATCCTGCTGGGGGTGGTTGATTAAGCCCATGGTTCATAGACTGGGTGGCTTATAAAAAACAGGAATTTATTTCTCATGATTCTGTAGGCTGAAAGTTTGAGATCAGGGTGCCAGCATGGTTGGGTTCTGGTGTAGACCCCTTCTGGGTTGCAGACCGCCCACTTCTCTTTTGTAACTTCACATGGTGGAAAGAGAGCTAGCTACCTCTCTGACCTCTTCTTATAAGGGCACTAATCCCATTCATGAGGGCTTTACCATCATGAAGTAATTACTCCCAAAAAGCCCCACCTCCAAACACCATTACACTGGAATTATGGTTTCAACTATGAACTGTGGGGAGCACAAACCGTCCGTAACACACCCTCAGTAGAGTATACATTGGGGCAAATCTGACTTACCCCTAAGATTTTCATTTTTGTAGCAAGTAATTTTGGAAAAGGGCCGCTTGTATCATAGGTTGTGGCTGTAAGGTCTGCTGACTGCAAGTCAGGAACAGTGATATCTGGGGGAAATACCAGAAACACAGGATTGTGTGCAGCGTTTGAATCCATGATGGTGCAGTTGGTATTTTGAAATGAAAAAATGTTCTTGATGGTACTTAAGTCTAGACCATGTTCTTCTTCTGTACCAAGGCTGCCTGGAGCACTGGCATTGTTGTGCTTTGTCTTGGAATTATAGAACCATAGAGTCACAGAGTCATGGAATCTCAGGATTGGTCGAGATCTCAAGGTTAGTGAATAAAATACCCAGGACTGGAGGTCAGAGGACCTGCCCAGTAGTCCTAGTTCAGTCAGGAACTCACTGTGACCTTGGGCAAGTCACATCCCCTCTCTTGGTTTCAGATTCCATATATGTACATTGATCAGGCTGGGCTAGATGATCTGTGAAGACATTTTAGTTCCGAAATAAATGAGTATTGCGAATACTTATTCTAGTTCTCTGTCTTCAGGAGGTAGGGGACAAAAGCTCTCAGGCCCTCAGAATTAATTAATAATCCACTTCTTAAAGTAGACATAGTGTCTGTTTAGCCTATCACTTTTGTTTTTGCCACCTGATTTTATTAACTTTAGCTGTGAACAAACCACCTCAAAACTTAGTGGCTTCAAACAACCAGCATTTGATTTTGCTCAGAATTCTGTGGGTCATGTGGGTGGTTCTACCGGTCTGGTCAAGCCCAGCTCTTGTGTGCCAGGTTTTCTCTGCATCTGTGGTCAGTTGGTGGAGTGGCCAAAGCTAGATGATTTAGCATAACCTCAGTCACATATCTGGCAGTTGGTAGGCTCTTGGTTCTTCTCTAACTCACGAATGTTTTTTAAACTTCTGCTGAATCATGTATGCTAATCTCTCATTGACCTACGCAAATTGCAGAGACAACCCATATTTGAGGATAAGGAAACACTCCATACCTTCACGGGAAGATCTATACTGTCATATTGCAAGGACATGGATGAAGGGAGGAGAAGAACTTGTATTCATTTACACACTCTACCTTGTCATTCTCTGGTGTTTCCTAATAAGAGCAGGTCTTCCTAAATTAAAAAATCCTGATGAGACAGCCTCTAGCCACTTGCCAGTTAGAACATATTAAAGGACCAACTTTACCTTCCAGCATTCAGTTTTTCATGAACGTAGAATCCTAATGGTGATCTTCCCTTATGAAAATCCTTTGCTATTGGGTTAGTGTTCTCTGAGTTAAGCAAACTCTATTCCAATATACTTTATAATACCATTTCATCCTTATTTACTCATGTTTTAGCTTTCCTCTGAACCTTTTCCAGTTCCTCTTTCTCTTTCTCTTTTTCCCTAAGCATGATGACTAGAACAATGTTTTAATAGCCATCAGACAAATGGTAGAAAGAGTACTTGAAGTTTTTATTATGCTTCAATTCATGCAAGCTAATTCTGGAGATGCAGTTCTGAAAGACTCAATCCTCAGAGCATCGAAGCTTAGAATTAATTCCAAACCCTTTTATGTACTAGGTATGTGGTCTTGACTAAGTGATACATTAATTTATATATTCATATTAACTTACCAACTTATTAAAATATTATATCTTTTATCTAAAAATGAGAATAAAAATTGTTACCTTATAGGTATAAAGTATAAGTTTACCTTATTGTGAGTGAATTATTAAGTATTTGGTATGTAGTGGATGCTAAATAAATTGTAATTACAAAAATAATAGCAATTAACATTTTTTATTATTATTACTATTTTAATCATAGTGGCTAAATGCTTCGTTTTATTTTTGCATTGTTTCCAAAGTTCATTTTGGTTGGTTCTTTATCAGCTAAATGTTCAATGTATTTTTGTAAACTTAGCTATGGGAACTTTGGAAATGTCACACTGAGTTGGTTCAGAAGTTATTTTACCTCATTTCTACATTTCAGGGTGGCTGTGGAACTCCATAGCCCTCCTGCTAATAAAGCATCTAGGCCCATTGATACATGGGTAAGATAAATTTGTGCACTACTTTTCCTTTTTCCCATATCTTTAGATTTCTTTTTATCTTCCAATCTGCCAAAATCTACTCTTTTCATGGGAATTAATCTAGCTCTAAAGTGGTTTATGGAATAATGTATAATATCCCTGTATTCCTCAATGTTCCCAAATCAAGCTTTACTTCAAGCCTCTTATTGCTGGTTATTCCAGGGAAGTTACAATGATCCAAGTGATTCGTGTTCTCAGATTCATAGTTAATGGGATCAGGCCTCTCCTTTTCACAGCTTCCCTAATTTCCTTGCTAGAAAGTTCCAAGAAAGGCCCTCTGTGCACTTTATCTTTCTCTTCTCTTCCTGCAGTTGAAGCTTAATTCTGTTTTTAAATTTCTTATCTTTCTCTGTGTTGCATAATCTCCCCCCTTTAATCGATCCATAGTCATATTAGACAGTAGCAGTCAACTAGTGTGCCCGGATGTCATCTGTTTAGGGGCTTGCAGATCCTCTAGATTTCTCTTGTTCTTCAAATTATAAATATCTTGGGGCACCTGGGTGGCTCAGTCATTAAGTGTCTGCCTTCGGCTCAGGTCACGATCCCAGAGTTCTGGGATCGAGCCCTGCATCGGGCTCCCTGCTCGGCGGGAAGCCTGCTTCTCCCTCTCAGGCTCCCCCTGTTTGTGTTCCTTCTCTTGCTGTCTCTCTCTGTCAAATAAATAGATAAAATCTTTAAAAAAATAAAAAAAATAAATTATAAATATCTTATTCCATGAATGATGATAAAACCCAGTGTCCCTCCCAGGTATATTTCAGAAGGGGTAATTAGATATGAGGGAAGGCTATTATTTTAACCATGGACTAAAGGGGAAATAAAATCATCTCCCAGAACATCACATAGGTAAAAACATACAATATATCAGAACCTAAAAATAAATTAAAGCCCTTAATTAGAAAGATATGAAGGATACTGAAATGTAGGGTTTCTTTCTTTTTTTTTTTTTTTTAAAGATTTTATTTATTTATTTTGACAGAGAGAGAGAGAGAGCAGAAGCAGGGGGAGGTGCAGAGGGAGAAGCAGACTCCCCAAAGAGCAGGGAGCCAGACGTGGGGCTCGATCCCAGGACCCTGGGATCACGACCTGAGCCGAAGGCAGACGCTTAACCAACTGAGCCACCCAGGCGCCCCTGAAATGTAGGGTTTCTTAAATCAATGACATAGTAAGTTTATCTAACAGAGAAGCTTACAGATGGCAAACACTGTATGCTCCAACCTTCCAATAAAATTTTCTCATATCTCCCTCTATCATGTGGACAACCAAAAATTATTAGAAATGTGAGGAAACATGAAATACAGAAACAGAAATAAAAAAAAATCAGGGACTATATAAGAGAAAAAAACTTGACCAAAAATCCACTAATACACTCAGAAGTGTAGGAAGAAATATTGCATCCATGAAATGAGAATACTATAAAATGGAAACAGAGAACAAGTAGATCTCCTGAAAATGAAAATGATAGCCAAAAAGAAAATCTCAGTAGAAGTGTTGGGATGTTAAATAGAGAAAATTAACCAGAGTGTAGAAAAAAAGAGCAAGGTAATAGAAAATAGAAGAGAAAATATAATAGTAATAATAATGATTATAAAATGGCTAATTCAGGAGATTCAACAGCAGTTACAGAAAAAGAGAAAGAACAGAGGGGGAGAAAATAATTTAAAAATTTATATTTAAATACTCAGAGGAATTGATGAAAATAGACCCACATGAATAAATTTTAGAGCAGTTGGTACAAACAAAACATCCTTTAAGATTCCAAGAGGAAAAAATTGAGTCACACATAAAGGACTAGAAACCAGAATGGCTTTGGACTTTTCAACATCAATACTAGAATTGAGAAGACAGTGAAGCCTTAAACATTCAGAAGAAAAAGTTCTAATCTAGAATTTTATAGCCAAGACAAACCATCAAACTTTTGAAGATATATGAATTAACATATTTTCAGACATACACAATTTCCAAATTTTATCTTCTATGTGCTTTTTCTCAAAAGGCTACTGGAAACATAAAAGGATGTTCAAACTCATTAGTCATTAAGGGAAATGTAAATCAAAGCTGCAATTATATATCTCTACAAACTTATTAAAGCAGTTGAAATAAAAAAGTGATAATACCAAATGCTAGTATGGATGTAGAGAAATTGGATCTCTCATACATTGCTGATGGGAATGTAAAAATGGTAAAGTCCCTTTGGAAAATAGGCTGGCAGGCTTTTATAACTTAGCAGTTGCACTCTTAGACATTTATCCCAGAGGAATGAAATTTTACATTTACACAAAAACCTGTATGTGAATGTTTCTAACAGCTTTTTTTTTTTTTTTAAGATTTTATTTATTTATTTGAGAGAGAGAGAATGAGAGAGAGCACATGAGAGGGGTTAGGGTCAGAGGGAGAAGCAGACTCCCTGCTGAGCAGGGAGCCCAATGCGGGACTCGATCCAGGGACTCCAGGATCATGACCTGAGCCGAAGGCAGTCGCTTAACCAACTGAGCCACCCAGGCGCCCTCTAACAGCTTTATTCATAATGGAAAAATACATGAAGCAACCATCTAATGTCCTTCAGTAGATGAATGCTTAAACAAAATCTGGTACAACCAACAATGGAATACTACTCAGCAATTTAAAGAAAATGGACAGTTGATATACACAACAACATGAATGGGCCTCAGTAGAATTATGCTTAGTGAAAAAAAAATCTCAAGAGCTTAAGTATAGTATGATTTTACTTATGGAACATTCTTGAAATTACAAAGCAATGGAAAGGGAGAATAGTGGTTGCCAGGAGACAGAGATAGGTTTGGTGGTGAGGTGTTAATACAAGGAGGTATCAGGAAGGAGTTGTTTTGTGGATGTGAAACAGTTCTGTATCTTGATTGTTGTGATAGTTACAGAAATATATACCCAGGATAAAATTGAATAGAACTGAACACAACTAAACACACAAGCACATACACACACAAATGTAGGACAAAAAATGTCAAAAACCAAATAAGGTTTGTAGTTCAATTAACTGTAAATGTATCAGTGTCAGTTTCCTCGTTTTGATATTGTGTTACAACTATATAAGATGTAGCCATTGGGGGATGTTAGGTGAAGGATAAATCAGACACTTATCTTTGCAGCTTCAAAGAATTTTGAGTAAGTCTAAAAATACCTCAAAATGTAAAGTTAAAAAAAAAAAACCTTATAGAGCTTGAAAAGTAAAAACACTGAAGTATGAAACAAAATAAAGTATATATGTGTATTCATTTTTTTATTTTTATGTTAGAAAATTATCCAGAAAACAGTTGTTAGGAACATTAAAATCAATAAGTGTGCTTCCATATTTTGGCTATTGTGAATAATGCTTCAGTAAACATAGGGGTGCATCTATCTTTTCAAATTAGTGTTTTTCTTTTCTTTGGGTAAATAACCAGCAGTTGAATTATTGGACCATATGGTAGTTCTATTTTTATTTGTTTTGAGGGACATCCATAGTGTTTTCCACAGGGACTGCACCAATTTACATTCCCACCAATAGTGCAAAGGGTTCCTTTTTCTCCACATCCTTGCCAAAACTTGTTGTTTCTCATCTTTTTTATTTTACCCATTCTGACAGGTGTAAGGTGATATCTAATTGTGGTTTTGATTTTCATTTTCCTGGTGATTAGTGATGTTGAGCATCTTCTCATGTGTCTGTTGGCCATATGTATGTCTTCTTGGGGAAATGTCTATTTGAGGTCCTTGGCCCATTTTTTTTTTTTAAAGATTTTATTTTTATTTATTTGACAGAGAGAGAGAGAGACAGCCAGAGAGGGAACACAAGCAGGGGGAGCAGGAGAGGGAGAAGCAGGCTTCTCGCAGAGCAGGGAGCCTGATGCGGGGCTTGATCCCAGGACCCTTGGATCATGACCTGAGCCAAAGGCAGACGCTTAACGACTGAGCCACCCAGGCACCCCACTTGGCCCATTTTTTAATCAGATTGTTTGGGGCTTTTTTGGTGTTGACTTGTATAAATTCTTTATATATTTCAGATATTAACACCTTATAGGATATATCATTTGCAAATATCTTCTCCCATCCAGCCAGTTGCCTTTTTGCCTTGTTGAAGGTTTCCTTTGCTGTGCAAAAGCTTTTTATTTAGAGGTAGTCCCAATAGTCTATTTTTGTTTTTGTTTCCCGTGCCTTAGGAGACATATCTAGAAAAATGTTTCTATGGCCAATGTCAAAGAAATTACTGCCTGTGTTCTCTTCTAGAATTTTTATGGCTTCAGGTCTCAAACATTTAGGTGTTTAATCCATTTTGAGTTTATTTTTCTGTATGGTGTTAGAGAAAGTGGTCTAGTTTCGTTTTTTTACATGTAGCTATCCAGTTTTCCCAGCATCATTTATTGAAGAGACTGTATTTTCCCCATTTGTATATTCTTACATCCTTTGTCATAGAATAATTGACCATATAAGTGTGGATTTCTTTCTGGGCTCTCTATTCTGTTCTGTTGATCTATGTGTCTGTTTTTGTGTCGGTACCATACTGTCTTGATTATTGCAGCTTTGTAGTATATCTTGAAATCTGGAACTGTGATACCTCCAGCTTTGTTCTTCTTTCTCAGGATTGCTTTGGCTATTCAGGGTCTTTTGTGGTTCCCTACACATTTTAGGGTTATTTGTTCTATTTCTGTGAAAAATGTTTTTGGTATTTTGATGGAGATTGCATTGAGCCAAGATATGGGAGCAACCTAAAGGTCCATAGATAGATGGATAGATAAAGAAAATATGGTATGTATGTGTATACACACACACACACACTCAGGAATATTATAAAGCTGTAAAAAATGAGATGCAATCTTGCCATTTGCAACAACATGGATGGACCTAGAGGGTATTATGCTAAGTGAAATAAGAGTGAGAAAGAAAAATACCATATTATTTCACTCATATATAGAATCTAAAAAACAAAACAAATGAATAAACACAAAGCAGAATCAGACCTATAAATACAGAGAACAAAGTGATGGTTACCAGAAGAAAGGGGGTGGAGGGTTGGGAAATGGGTGAAGGAGAGTGATAGATATAGGCTTACATTATGGAATGAATAAGTCATGGGAATATAAGCCACAGCATAGGGAATATAGTCAATGATATTTTAATAGTGTTGTATGATAGCTGATGGTAACTACCCTTGTGGTGAGCATAGCATAATGTATAGAGAAGTTGAATCACTATGTTGTTTGCCTGAAACTAATGTAACATTGTGTATCAACTACATTCAAAAAATTTTTAAAAATCAATAAATGTGTTATACCCCTGTATGGCAAAAGGGGAAAAATCTGCAGAAGTATTTTGTTTTGTTTTTGTTTTGCTTTGCTTTGTTTTTCATAACAAGGGAGGATAGCAAGAGAGAGAAATAAAGGAGATATGAAGTAAAGGAGAAGCTGTGGGAAAAAATACCAGGAAGGGATGATGGGAAAGAGATTTGGGGATGACAGCTATGTACCAGCAATGGAGGGTGAGTAGGCTGGGTTTCTCCAGTAGAAACTCCTTCAAAATGATAAAATTGATATTATTTGTAACATGAATCAGTGTGTTAGGAGATCTAGAAAACTGGGAGAGGTTTGGGGTTGAAAAGGAAGTAAAAAAGAAAGAGAAAAAGCAAGAAAGCAGGCAACCAAGAAAGAAAAGAACACCATTCCGGGGGGGGGGGGAGAAAACACTGTGCAGGAGAAAGAATAATTTAAGTGGCTCAGTTCTGATGGCATATATGGTCATAAAGAGGTAAATAACACAAGTCTCTGCCCAAATTATGGGCTTTGTAGAGAGGGTGGGGATGGGGAACATTTATGTGTGTCATCATGGTTGGAGAGAGGAAAGAGTTAAATTTTGATCTTCCACAATAAGAAGATCAGTGCTTCTCAACTTACATCACATGAAGGTATTCATAGAAAATGATATTTGTCTGGTGCCTGTCTAAGTTAGAGGTATTTAGAGTTCCAAATGGAGCTACTTGTTACTCAAGATAATTTTGTATGACTAGTTTATTTTTAAAACCATGTGAATATGTAACTGTGATTATTGGAACCCCAGAAAATGACTACTTTGGTTGCATGTGTGACAAAGCAAGTTAATATATCAAAAGGAAAAATAATACATAAAAATATATTGAATCCTTTTTCTTCTTCCTTTATTACACATCAGGGATGAGATAGGAGGAATTATGGCACCCAAGAAAATTTCATGCCCTAATTCCCAGGACCATGAATATGATAAGATATCACACCCATGAATAGGTTACCTTGAGCTTTACTAAGTTTACTTCTAAGTAGGGAGATCATCCTGGATTATTTGACTGGGCCCAGTGTAATCATGGGACCCCTTAGAACTAGAAGCAGGAGAAGTTTGAGAAGGACAAATCATCATTGGGTTGGGAGATGGAGGCGGCCACA
Source organism: Phoca vitulina (assembly GCF_004348235.1). NCBI lineage: Eukaryota > Metazoa > Chordata > Mammalia > Carnivora > Phocidae > Phoca > Phoca vitulina. The sequence goes on along the minus strand of NW_022589719.1, from coordinate 27,788,581 downwards.
TGAGAAGAAATGGAGGTGGCTCTGGGAGCAGAGAGCAGCCCCAGCAAGGAAACAGGTTCCTCTAACTTCAACTGCAAGGAACTGGGTTCTTCCAACAATGAATGATCTTGGAAGAGGATCCCAAGCCACAGAAGCACTGACCTGGCCAGTACTCTGATTTTAGCTAAGTGAGGCTCTGAGCAAATAATCTAACCAAGCTATTTAGGACTTCTGATGTACAGAAACTGAGAATAAATTGGTGCTGTTTTAAGAAGCTACATTTGTGGTAATTTGTTACACAACAGTAGCTAATACAAGGGGATAAAGGTAAGGTTCTTACCATTTTGAACAAGGTTTTTTGCCTTAGTGGCTCTATTACTCAGAGTAGGCTAACTTCTGTGACAAAAAATTCCATGCTTTCCTTGGCCTAGTACCATAAAAGTTTTCTCTCTTAGGTCACAATCCAACTGAATGTTCAGCAATGGATTTAATCTATGCAGTTATTAATGGGTCAGGCACAATTCTCCACACATCTCAGCATCTTCTGGGTCCTGGCCAGTATAGAGGGAACAGAGATTATGAGAAAAATGCAGGGGATTTAAGGGGCCAAGCCTGGAAGCGTGGTAAGCATCGCCTCACCAACATTCCATTGGTAGTCACCTTCTCACCTACTCTGATCCCTCTCATCTACTATAATCCTTAAGTGGGGGATTTAATCTAGCAAATGAAGGTGTACTTGTGAGCAGTCAGCTCGTTTTTTCCCACAGGATCTTGGGAACTGTAGGTATAAGGTAGCATCTTGAAAAATCAACTCTTCCCAGTTTTACCAAAACAAACTTAACCTAAGTTAAGAGTAAGATAGTTTAAGAAAAAAAAATAGGTTGTCTTTAAGTAAATCATAAATTCTCCGGCTCCCTATAGCCATTTCCACTTTGTTTTATAAACGGCTACTTCACACATTTACATTCCTTTATTGGCTCCTAAACACATTTGATTTTGTCAGCTCTAGACCCAAATTATATTGATGGGACAGAACAAGGTATCTCAAAAAGAGGAGGTAAGGGGAGGGGGACTGCCTTTGAAAAGCAGAGAAAAGTGGAATTCTTGCAGATTGGAAAGTTGCCTGTGGGTCCAGGGGACATTAGGGGCTTCTGACTTGCTCCTTAGCATTCTCAGTGGAATGGAAAAACCTCAGAGAGGATGGTTTTTAACTTTCTTACATTGTCACATTGTAAGTCCAGCTCCTAAGCACTGTATTTTTGCAATTTTGGAAAAAAATCCTGTATGTCAAGTGTGGTGCAGAAGCATCAAATTCACAGGACACTTAGGGTCTAATAGGAACTGAGATAATGAGTTTCTCAGGGGTAAGTGGTGTGGACTAGCCACTAATGACAGGAATCCCCTCTCCAATGACTTACACTGTTTTAAGACAAGACCCTGTGCACGGGTGCATCCGTGTGTGTGTGTGTGTGTGTGTGTGTGTGTGTGTGTTGGTTTGTTGGATGGTTATGGAGAAAAATGGGCAGAACTGACTGCATGGGTTGGGTTCTCAAAGAATATGATTAAGAGTTGCAAATATCTATTTCCTGAACAACTGCATTTGTGGACTGAAAGTTAAACATATCATATAAGCACCACATAAATATGTGCTAACCTAGCTGAAGCAAAAGGGGCAATTATTAGTATTATTCAGAGTGAGTTGAATACAAAGTGGCAACCAAGTAGGAACTGGAGGCCAGGTCAGGTAAGGACCCTACCAAGGTTAAGTCACCTTGGGAAGTTCAGGCGGCTCATCCTTACTACAGAGGCAAAGGCAACAAGGAGCAAATTGCCAGTCTCTCCAGCTCCATGCCTCATTATTCTACCACACATAAGTTCACTCACCTCTAGGTGGAGAATTTATGTCTTTAAAAATGACTGAACGCCCACTCAAAGCAAGCCTTTGTGTAGAATTCTGCTGAAGAAACAGGTATGACACGGTCTGGGGTTATTCATGAGGACATGAGAGAACTATAAGCGTGTATGTGATTTCAAAAAAGGAGGAAGATGAAGAGAGATCCCTGCAAACACTTATTTTAGACTTTTTGAAATGGGAAGAAAAATGCAGAATCCAACAAGAGTGATGAAAATTGCAGAGAGAAGGGATGGTTAACAACTCCAAATGTATTTAAGAAATTGAGGAGAAAGAGGATTGAAAAAATGTTATTAGCCTTGGAGGATGCAGGGTGACTGATGGCTTTTGACCACAAAACTGACTACCAAAGGTCAATTTCCTTTGACCATTGAGGTCATAAGGTTTGATAAATTAGAAGTGAGTCCAGGCTTACGGAAGTGAGTAGAACTTCAATATATCAGTTTGTCATACTTTGTTACATCTGCATCTCTGCCATTCCCTGCCTCCTACTTTCCCGTCCCTAGGTATGTTTTATTCTCTCCCTATACACTACGGTCTACCCATTGCCACATTATATCTCATTAATAACAGAACAAACTTAGAGTATATATCCTCAACATAGATTTGTGGATGGAGGAGTAACTTGGGTGATTGGAAACAGCAAAGCAGTGGGATTGATTTTTATTTCTCACTGACTCTTGGTTCTTGAGCCCTTTGAGAGCCTACATAGACTTCTTCCTGGTTGACTTACTGAGCCCCTATAATACATAGAGGAGGAGGCAAGGAATTTTAGCACCATAGAAAAGTAGGTCCATTAAATATTAAACTGTAAAACAAAAATTGACTCATAAATAGAGAACAAACTGGTGGTTTGGGGGGGTGGGTGAAATAGGTGAAGGGGATTAAGAGGTACAAACTTCTAGTTTTAAAATAAATCATGGGGACGAAAAGTACAGCATTGGGAATATAGTCAATAATATTGTAATAACTTTGTATGGTGACAGATGGTAACTACACTTAACTGTGGTGAGCATTTCATAATGTATATAATTGTCAGATCGCTACGTTGTATACCTGCAACTAATATTGTATGTCAACTATACTTCAATAAAAAATGTATTCAGCTGTAAAATGAATTGGTGATCATAGATTGAAACACTCACACTGGTAACAGAGTTTAAATGTGAATTACTCCTTCAAACCCAGAAAGTTCTGATATAGCATTAATATTTGTTGCCATTTTATTTTAATTAAGGACAAATCCTTTGAGTGATATGCATGACCTTTGTTTTCTGCTGAGTGAATAAGGTAGCAACTATACTTGAGAACATAGGTTGGAGGAGACTATATTGTTTTTCCTTATTTTGGTTCCATAATTAGGAGCAGTGTGGCATTTGGGTAGATTTTGCGTTAGTCAGAGTCTTCAGATTGCCGTTGGTCTTTTGGGTAACATGAGGTAGAAGTTAAAGTAGTATCTTCTTGGTATGAAGTTGAGCAAATTGAAATGTTTTTCTGCACATCTTGTTCTGAATTTATATCAGACGTAGAAGTGAAATGTGTGTCTTGTATTGAGCTTTGGCGGGAGGAACAATTAAAATCTGGCTTTTTGTCTTCTGACTGCAGGTTGTATAGGTCTTGGCTCTCAAGTTTCATGTTTTTTGGTTTGTTGTCTCTTGTTTGCATGGTGTCTATTTGCATATCTTCTTTTTGGATATCTGTGGATTTAAGGTCTTGTTGGTTCTTATCTTGATACTGACTGTCTTGAAATGGAATGCTTTGTAATTGTTGATGTCGAGTTATGGCATGCACAGTTTGGGCTTCCTGTTGTAGAGCTGTCTGCTTTAGGGATTCTTTCTCTAATAGATCTTGGGTTTGCAGGATTTGAGAGTCCCACTTTAGGGAATGTGGCATATCTACTTGCATTTCCTGCACTTTCCAATCTTTGCTTCTCCAGCTTTGAACTCTCCAGTCTTGGGATTGTTGGCCTGAAAATTGCCAGCCTTGATATTCTTGGATTTGGAATTGCCCATCTTGATGTAGGTGCTCTTGGACCTGCAGGTCTTCAGCTTGCTGGGTGTGTTTCATGAGGGATTGTCCCTTATAAACCTGTAGAGCTCTATCTTGTCTATCTTTGTGTTGTTTCTTTGGGGATTGCTTCTCTTTGTCCTGTTGATCTTCACCTTGTACATATGGGATTTGTTCCCTTTTGGGTTGTTCCCATTGAGCTAGCTGGCCTTCAGCTTGCTGATCTGGGTATTGCTGTCTGTCTTGCTTAACTTGGATTTGCTTATCTATGGAGTGCCTCTTTGGGGATAGCCAGTCCTTGATGTGCTCGTCTAGGGATTTCCTTTTTGGAGATTGCTGGCCTTGAATTTGCAGGTCTGGGGATTTCTGTTTTGGATATTTCAAGGCTTTGTTTTGCTGCTCTAAATTATGTGACTTTAGAGATGGATGATTTTTGTTTTGCCAGTCTAGGAATTGCCACTTTGAGGATTTCCTGCTGTGGAATTCCTCCTTAGATTTCCATTCTTGGGTCAATAACTTGACTTCTGATTGCATGTCTTGATATGCTACTTGCATAAATTGCTGGTTTTGATGTTGAAGGGACTGCTGATCTAGGCGTTTTATATTAGAGGACTGTGCAGCATGGAATGTTGGAGCTTCAAATAGCACGACTTGTGCTGGCAGAGCTGGTACTTGGGAAAGCAGATCTTGGTTAGTTATGCCTTGGGATGGTGGATATGGGGATATCATGTCTTGGGATGCCATGTTTTTAGATGGCATGTCTTGGTATGGTGTATTCTGGTATGACATATCTTGGTATGGTACATTTTGAGATGAAATGTCTAGGGATTGTGTGTCTTGGGATGATATGTCTTGGTATGGCATGTCTTCCGATGTCCGGCCACGAGGCTGTGTGACATAGGGTGTTGGGGCTTGTACTGGCAGAGCTTGGGACAGCAAGTCTTTGGGTGGTAACATTTGGAGTTTTTTTACAGAATAGGATGGAAAAACTTGGAGTGGTGGAGCTAGGGACTGCACCATTTGGGTTTGCTTTCTTGGGGGTTGTGCAATGGCAGATTTTAGGTCTTCGTCTTTCAGTTGTTCAATGTATGGAGTATTTTCTGTGGGCTTTTTCTCTGATGTGGGAGACAAAGATTTCAGCTTAGTTTGTTTTTCATGATGTTGTGAAGGTGGAGGGATATTTTTATGTTCATCTAGCACAGATGCAGAAGATGTATAGTAAATATTGCTGCCTCTCCTCCTTGAATGTTGAAAGGCTACAGGATTTCTTGAGATTCTTAACTTGAAGAAAGTATAGCCTCCAATGAAAACAGGTTGCTTGTTTGTTGTTGAATCATCAGTGGAAGACTGTTCTTGAAGCTCAAATTGTATTGCAGCATTTTCTTCAGGGGCAGATAGTTCACTATCTTGAGTAACATCCGAAGGCAAGAAAAATACAATCTATAAAACCAAGGGGTAGGGAAAACATTAATGTAACAGCCAACTTTTGATGTTCTTTTCTTCTTGTATTCCCAAATGATTTTTCATCTCTGCCTTCACAAGGAGTCAGAAAACAGATACCATTACTAGCACTGCCTTTGCCATCAACTCATTGGTTTTATTTTGGACAAGTCATCACCCACTATTATCTCAAATATTGAAAAGGGGTATTTGATTAAGATTGTCTGAAATATTCTTTCCATACTTAATATTATAAGGCGTCTCAGAAATTTAAAATGATCCACTTGGTATTCATATATTCAGTTTTTTTGGCTTTTTAAAAAAGATTTATTTATTTCAGTAAGAGAAAGAGCAGTAGGGAGGGGCAGAGGAAGAGGGAGAGAGAAACTCAAGCAGATTCCGTGTGGAGCCCAATGTGGGGCTCCCCAGTCTCATGACCCTGAGATCAGGCCTGAGCTGAAACCAAGAGTCCAACACCTAACTTAATGTGCCACCCAGGTGTCCCCATATATTCAGTTTTATAATGGTTTACTGTTCACCTACTAGATGAACTAGATACTGGAGATAAAAAATAATTTGATGTAGGTCTCATCTATAAGGTGTTCACAATGGTAAGTATACCAAGATATAAATAGATAGCAATACAATTTAGCAAATGCTATTACAGAAATAGATACTAAGTGCTTTATGGGAATGTAAAAGATGACCTAATTTTGAGTGCCAGGAAATGCTTCATTGAGGAGTGCTATTTGATCCATGTCTTGATGGATGAGTAGGAATTCCTTAGGCAAAAAGATCAGATGAAGTAAGATAAGAGTTGAAATCCAGGTAGAAAGAAACAGTGGATACCAAAACACCAGGTTATGATGCAGCATTGTGTGATGGCAGATGGTAAGCAGTTAGATATTGTTAGATATTATGCTAGGTGCTATAAATTGAATCTTTGTGTCCCTCCAGATTTATATGTTGAAACCTAATCTCCAATGTGATGGTATTTAGAGGTAGACTCTTTGGGAGGGAGATTAGATTATGGGGCTGTGGGGCCCTTGTAAATGGAATTAGTGCCCTTATAAAAGGACCCCAAAGAGCTCCCTTGCCCCTTACTCCATTCAAGGACACAGTGAAATTACCAGCTATGAACCAGGACTCTGAATATGCCAGGACCTTGATCTTGGACTTCCCAGCTTTCAGAACTATGAGTAATAAATATTTGTTGTTTAAGCCACTCTGTCTTTGGTATAGCAGCCCAAATGGACTAAGACATAAATAGATACCAAGAAGTGAGAGTGCTGCTGTAACAAATATCTAAAAATGTAGAAGCAGATTTGGAACTGGGTAATGTTTGGAGACTGGAGAAGACTGGAGGTGCATACTAGATAAAGCTTATATTGCTGTGAATGGACTGTTGAGGGCAGTTGTGGCGAGGGCCCAGGAAGAAAAAAGGAGAGCCATAGATAAAGCCTCAGTCTTCTTAGAGAATACCTAAGTAATCCTGAATGAAATGTTGGTGGAAATATGAAAGATAAAGGTCATTCTGATGAGCTCTCAGACAGAAATGAGGATATGTTATTGGAAACTAGAAGAAAAGTGATTGTGGCTATAAAGTGGCAAAGAACTTGGCCAAATTGTATTTGTGTTCTAGTGTTTTATGGAAGGTAGAACTTGCAATAGTGAATGAAATGATGAAATTTCATGTAGTAAATAATATTAATAATTAATAATAAGTATTTTATGAAATAAATAATAAAATTTAGCTGAAGCTATTTCTAAAAAGTGTTGAAAGTGAGCCTTGGCTCCTTCAGACAGCTAGTAGTAAAATGTGAGAAGAGAGAAATTATTTAAAAATGGAATTGTTAAGCAAAAATGAAGCAGGACTTAATGGCTTGGAAGATTCCCAGTCTAACCATATTGCAAAAAATGAGAACACTAGGAGCATGACCAAGTGACTTGTTTGATGAAGAAATTGGTATAGGTCAGCCATCTCAACAATAGCCAGAACCTATTCTCCAAAACAATGGAAGAATGACACCAGAGGTGATTCAGAGAGCATCAGGGATGCCACTCCTATCATGGGCCCAGAGTAAAAGGCCCTGGGAGAAGAATGGTTTCAAAGGATAAGACCACCTCTCTGGTTTCAAGCTGAGCCAGAATGCCCCCTCTCAGTGTCTCAGAGGTAGGCCACTGCAGAGAGCTGCTGCATGGGCTGCGACCAGCTGAGCCATGGGATCATGACCACCTCCACTGAGATTTCAAAAGATAGTGCTGCCTGACAGAGACATGGGCTTGGGACCCCAACCCAGAAGAGCCACAGACATGGGACTCCAGCCCAGGAGAGCCAGAGGACCCAGGAAGAGAGCTGCTGCAGGGGCAGAACTCAGGTGATGAGTTACCGTGGGGCCTTCCTGCTGAGCCATAGGGGTGATGTCACCCCCACAGTGAGCTTGGAAGTCAGAGCACTGAGCCAAAGAGGATTATTCGTGAGCCTTAAGGTTTGTTTTGCCCTGTTAGGTGTTAGACTTAATTGGGACTTGAACTTTATTTTTTTTTTTCCCTATTTCTCCTTTTTGGAAGAATGCACCATTGTATTTTGGAATTTTGGTATCATAACATGTTTGGTTTCATAGGTTCACAAGCAGAGGGGAATTTGCCTCAGGATGGATCATATGTTGAGTCTTACCCCTATCTGATTTAGGTGATATTTAGATAAGACTTTGGACTTGACTTTAAAGTTAATGCTGAAACAAGATAAAACTTTTGGAGCTATTGGCATGGAAATAATATATTTTTCATATGAAAAGGACATGAATTTGGAGAGCGGGAAGGGATGGAATACTACAGATTGAATGTGTTCCCCCTAAATTCATAAGTTGAACTCAATCCCCACCGTGATGGTATTTGGAGGTGGGGCCTTTGGGAGGTGATTAGATCATGAGGGTGAAGCCCTTATGAATGGAATTAGTACTTTTATAAAAAGAAACCCAGACAATGCCTTTTCCCTTCCCTCCTTGTGAAGGCACAATGAGAAGATAGCATCTATGAACCAAGAAGTGGGCACCCACCAGGCTCTGAATCGACTAGCACTCTGCCCTTGGACTTCCAGCCTCCAGAACTCTGAGAAATTTTTGTTATTCAAGCCACCCAGTCCATGGTATTTTTGTTATAGCAGCATGAATGTACCAAGACACTAGGCCAGGAAATTTGAGCTTGAGCTTAAAAAGTTTTTTAAACAACTAAATGACAGCAGCTGATACCACCTTTAGCCAATGCTTCCCATTCTTCACAATTTTTCTTTCTTTCTTTCTTTCTTTCTTTTTTTTGGGGGGGAGGGGTTGTCATTACAGACCAATCTACTGAGTCTTGTCAGCCTGTGGACACAGACCTTTCTAAGGTCATCCACAGAGTCAGAATAGACTACTTGTTCTATTTGATGAAGTGATTGGAACTCTGAGTGATTAAATGACCTAATTATGTTTACCTATTTGATTGATGGCTGGCCTAAAATGAGTCTTCATGTTCTCTTATACTACACATTGTCATTCCCCACCTAATTGGTTTTCACATCTATATTTTATCGCCATTGGAAGGCTATTTATGTGAGGATTAATAGCACTTTAGGGGACATTTCTGCATTTTTACTCACCCTCAAACTTTTGTTTCATTTGAATAGTAATTTTTTCATTTGTTAAAAGATTTGGAACCATGAATTATAATTTCTTTAACTTTATTCAGGATTTTAAGTGTATTCATCAGTGATTACCAGGTGCTAGACAAGGTTCCAGAGTCATCTCAAGTAATAGTTATTGTATTCCTATGAAGTTATTTGAGAGAACTGAGGTTCCAGCCAGTGTCACAGAGCTACTAACTTGTGAAGCTAGGAGTATATACTGCAGTGGAATTCCAGGTCCTGTGCTTTTCTCTCCATCTAATCTATTCTAATTTCTAATACATGCTTCTTTATAATAACCACTTATTAGTGGTTACACCTTACTCCAGGGTGGCTGTGACTGAAGACTATATAAAATAATGCTTTGGGCATGGTGATTGGCACAGAGAAGTTGACCTGTAAATATTAAGAGTTCCCTTTCCCTTTCTTCTTCTTGAGATCAGGGTGCATATTGCATAGTACCTTAGCATTCTCTGTTGTACTTTACACATTGCTATGCCATTAAAAAGCCCTTTTTGTGGAATTAAATTGAATAGTTATTCAGCGTGAGTAATTTGTTTTAATATTGCTCCTAAAAAGTTTCATACTCTTCTATGGTTGTATCAAGAAAACAACAATACGTCAAATACCTGGGCTCAGATAATATAATAAAAAATGCAAGCTTGAGATGAAAAATTATAAAAGTTGATACTCATTCATGATAAAATGTTCTCTATAAATGAGGATAAGTTTAGTCTATGAAAACCTATAGGTAACATCATATTTAAGGGTAAAATGTAAAACTTTTCAATCTGTGGTTTGGAACAAGAAAAGATTGGGTATACTCAGCATTTAAAAAAAAAAAAAAATTCCTGGAGGCTCTACACAGTACAATAAGTCAAGAAAAATAAAGAATAAAATTTGCAGATAAAAATGTTTTCATTTACTGGTATAACCATTGTCTACTTAGAAAATTCTAGGAAATCTATACAAAAGCTACTAGAATTAATAAGTTTATTAAAGTCTTAGTATACCGGTATATAAAAATAAATTACATTTCTATATGTAGGAATGGATGTTAGGAAAATAAAGTTTTAAAATATATGTATGATAGCAAGAAAAAACATGAAATACTTAGGGATAAATTTAACAAAATATGCAAAAGACTTATATACTGAAAACTACAAAATATTGCTGAGACAAATGAAAGGAGATGTAAGAAAATGTAGACGTATTCTATGACATGGGCAAGCAGACTAAATATTACTAATAAGTAAATTTTTCCTAAATCATTTATAAGTTTAGTGAAACTCCAATCAAAATCCCAGTAACATTTTTTAGGAATTGATAAACTAATTCTAAAACTTATATGAAAATGTATAGGATGTAGGACAGCCAGAAATGATTTTGAAAACAAAAAAGTTAGAAGATTTACGCTATCTGATTTTAAGAATTATTCTAGGGGAACATCAGAGAAGAAAGCAGAATAGGAAGCTCCTGGAATCTGTCTGTTCAGCTAGACAACAATTGTACTGGCAGAAATACTCTGAAATAACTACTTTGCAACTCTGGAGTCTATGTGAACACTTGCAGCTTCCAGAGGAAAGGTTGGCTGGTAAATTCATAGGTTATGTCAGTCAATTTAAGCCATCAGCATGGTAGTGACTATTTATCTCCCACTCCGAGCCCCTGACATGGGAGATGGCAACCCATGTTGCTGGAGCCAGGGTGGGCAATTAGAATCATGTCTTCCAAGTATCAGGTTTCTTTCTTTTTTTTTTTTTTAAGATCATTTATTTATTTATTTGACACAGAGAGACACAGCGAGAGAGAGAACACAAGCAGGGAGAGTGGGAGAGGAGAAGCACTACTCCTCTTTAGATATCTCACAAGTAGTGAGATATCTAAAACTGCATACCCATTAGGATGGTTATTATAATGAAAAGAAAGGAAATAACAAATGTTGGCGAGGATGTGGAGAAATTGGAACCCTTGTGCACTGCTGATGGGAATGTAAAATGATGCAGCCATTGTCAAAACATTTTTACAAGAACAGGGAGCCCGATGCAGGGCTCGATCCCAGGACCCTGGGATCATGACCTGAGCCGAAGGCAGACGCTTAACGACTGAGCCACCCAGGCGCCCCTCAAATATCAGGTTTCTGTATTCTTATTGCAGATTGCTGCTTCTGATCACTGATGTGTAGGCACAGAGGCTAGATGCCATTATTTCAACCCATACTAGCTGAAACCACTTCTAGAGAAAATTATTCAACTTCCAACTATTTTTGTTTTTTGGGTTTTTTGGTTTATTTTGTTTTCTTGATATTTAAAAACAATGGTATTTATGGGAGAATGTAGAAACCCACCATGCATGAAATGTTTCCCCCTGAGATCAAGAATCAGATAAGAATGCGGCTTTCACCACTGCTACACAACATTGTAGCGGAAGCTCTAGACAGGACTGTTAAACAAGAAAAAAAAGTAAAAGTCATCCAAATTGGAAATGAATAGTGAAGCTATTTCTTTTCACAGATGCCATAATCCTATATAGGGAACATGACAAGGAAACCAAAGAAAGTTATTAGAACTAATAAACAAATTCAGCAAAGTACAACATATGAGACCAACACACAGCAGTCAGTTGTGTTGCTGTATGCCAGCCATACGCATTCTGAAAAGAAGATTCAGAAAGCAATTCTATTTACAGTACCACCTAAAATAATTAAATACTGAGGAATAAATACAATCAAGGAGATGGAAGAGTTCTGTGCTAAAAGCTGCAAAATATTGCTGAAATTAATTAAAGTAGGTCTAAATAAATGGAAAGGCATCCCGTGTTCATCATAGGACAGTTGACATTGTTAAGATGCCAATATCACCCAAAGCCATCTGCAGCTTAAATGCAATTCCTATCAAAACTCCAACAGCCTTTTTCTCAAAAAGGGCAAAATCATTTCTCAAATTCATATGGAATTCCAGGGGACCCAAATGGTCAAAAAACATCTTGAAAAAGAATAATGTTGAAAAAAATCACACTTCCCAACTTTGAAACTTAATACAAAACCACAGTAATTAAGACAGTGTGGTACTGGTATAAAGGCAGACCTACAGACTAATGGAGTCGCATACAGAGTCAAGAAATAAACCCTCACGTGTATGGTAGATGGATTTTTTTTAAAATTTGTTTATTTGAGAGAGAGTGCATGGGAAGGGGCAGAGGGAGAGGGAGAGAAAATCCCAAGCAGACTCTGCCCTGAGCATGGAGCCTGACGCAGAGCTCAGTCCCCCGACCCCAAGATCATGACCTGACTGAAACCAGTCAGATGCTCAACCAGCTGCGCCACCTAAGCACCCTCATAGATTGATTTTTTTTTAAAGATTTTATTTATTTATTTGACAGAGAGATAGAGAGCACAAGTAGGCAGAGCAGCAGGCAGAGGGAGAGGGAGAAGCAGGCTCTCCGAGGAACAGGGAGCCCAACATGGGGCTCGATCCCAGGACCCTGGGATCATGTCCCAAGCTGAAGGCAGCCGCTCAACTGACTGAGCCACCCAGATGACCCATCATAGGTTGATTTTTGACAAGAGTGCCAAGACCATTCAGTGGGGGAAATGATAGTTTCAACAAATAGTGCTGGAAAACTGGATATCCACATGCAAAAAAATGAATTTGGAGCCTTGCCTTACACCATATATGAAATTGAACTCAAAATGGATCAAAGATCTTATGCTAAAAGTAGCCAAAGCTATAAAACTCATAGAAAATATTGAGGGAATTCTTCATGACATTGGATTTGGCAGTGATTTCCTGGATATGACACTAAAAGCACAGACAACAAAAGAAACAAGTAGTAACTGAACCTCATCAAAATTAAGAACTGTCATGCATCGAAAAATACTGCCAGAACAGGAAAAGACCACCTACAAAATGACAGAAAATATTTGCAAATCATATATATATGTAATATCTAGAATGTATAAAGAACTCCTACAGTTCAACAACAACCACCACAACAAAAACAACCCAATTAAAAATGGGCAAAGGACTATATAGCTATTTCTCCAAAGAAGATATACAGTCAAGAGGTGCATGAACAGCTACTCAACATCACTAATTCTAGGAAATTCAAATCAAAATCACGGTGAGATATCTAAAACTGCATACCCATTAGGATGGTTATTATAATGAAAAGAAAGGAAATAACAAATGTTGGCGAGGATGTGGAGAAATTGGAACCCTTGTGCACTGCTGATGGGAATGTAAAATGATGCAGCCATTGTCAAAACATTTTTACAGTTTCTCAAAAGGTTAAATACAGAATTACCATATGACCCGAGGAATCACACTCTTAGATATATATATATATCCAAAAAGAATTGACTAGAACAGATATTTGTATACCAGTGTGCCTAGCAGCATTATTCGCAATAGCCAAATGGTGCAAAAAAGCTGTGTCCATCAACAGATGAATGGCTAGACAAAATGTGGAATATACACAAAAATGGACTACTGTTCATCTATAAAAGGAATGAAATTTTTATAGATGAATATGAATGAACCTGGAAAACATTATGTTTAGTCAAGTAAAGCAGATACAGAAGGACAAGTATTATATGATTTCACTTTTATGAATTATCTAGAATAATCAGTAGATAATGGAAAGTAGGCATAGAGACATAAAATAGACTAGAAGTTACCAGGGACTGGAAGGAGAAGGAAAGAGGAGTTATGTTTATGGTACAGAGTTTGTATTGGGGTGATAAAAAAGTTTTGGGCATAGATAATGGTGATGGTTACACATCATTCTGAATATATTTAATGCCACTGGATTGTATACTTAACAAATGGCTAAAATGATAAATCGTATGTTATGTATATTTTACCACAATAAATAAAGGTTCCTATACTGAAGCTGCAGAAATTAAGACAGTGTGGAATATGTGGAAGGATAGACATACAGATCAATGGGACAAAATAGTGTCCAAAAGAGACCTATAAATAAGAGGTCAATTGATTTTCAACCAAGGTGCTACGGTAATGGGGGAAAACAGTGCATCTTCAACAAATAGCATCGGCATAGCTGAATATCTCCATGGTGGGGGGGTGTATGCACTTCTTACCTCACAGCTATATAATATGTAAAAGTTAACTTGAAATCTGTTACAGACCTAAACACAAAAGCTAAAACTATAAGACTTCTACAAGAAAATAGAGAAGAAAATCTTTACAATCTTGGTATAGGCAAAGCTTTGTTAGAACACGAAAAGGACTAACTATAAAAGAAAATATATCATAAGTTGGACTTCAACAAGTTTGTTATTTGAAAGAAACTATTAAGAAAATGAAAAGGCAAGCCAAAGCTGGGAAAAATAGTAGCAATACACATATCTCAGAAAGGGACTTGTATTAAGAATCATTTAAGTTTTTATAACTCAATAAGATAATGCAATAAAAGTTGGCTAACAATTTGAACAGACACATCTCCAAAAAGAAAAAAAAAAAGATATACAAATGGACAATAAACACAAAAAAAACTCATCATTTGTCATCAGGGAAATGTAAATTAAAACTACAATGAAATTCTATGTGCCCTCTAGAAGAGCAAAATTACTAATACAACTGGCAATTCCAAGTGTTGGTGATTATATAGGGCAACCTGGCAGGGAGATAAGGAGCTATGTCTGAACAGAGATGACTGGATAGCAGAAAGGACAGGAAAAAGAAGCAGTTATCTCAAAGGGTGGAGTGAACCATCAATGTTATATACCTCTCACATATTGCTGATAAGAATGCAAAATGATATACCACTTTGGAGAACTGTTTGACATTTTCTTACAAAGTTAAACATCCACTTGCCATCTGACCTAGCAACCAAATCCTAGATACGATGCTCCAAGAGAAATGAAACCATATGTCTACACAAAGACATGAACTCAAATGTTCATGGCAACCAAATGCCCATCAGGAAGTACATGGATAGTCAAATTGTGACGTACCCTCACATAAACCCTCACATAAACCCTCACATAAAAAGAGCATAGTATTGATACATGCAACATCATGGATGAAGCTCATGAATATGTTGCTTGGTGGAAGAAGCCTAGACACAAAAGTACTATTTATGATCCATGTATATGAAGTTTGAAAAAGTAAAAACTATCAAGACAGAGATAGTGACTGTGAAGAGGTTCCAGAGAATCTTTTGGGATGATAGGAATTCACTATATATATATATTTAAGATTTTATTTATTTATTTGAGGAGAGAGAGAGAGAGCACAAGCAAGGGGAACAGCAGAGGGAGAGGGAGAAGCAGGTTCCCCGCTGAGCAGAGAGCCCGATGCTGGGCTATATCCCAGGACCCCAGGATCATGACCGGAGCCGAAGGCAGACGCTTAACCAACTGAGCCGTCCAGGTGCCCCAGGAATTCACTCTATCTTGATTATGATGGTAGCTAAACGGTGTTTACAATTTGTCTAAACTTGAATTAGGTACACTTAAAATGGGTGCATTTTACTGTTAGTAAATTATGCTTCTATAAAATTGATGTAAAAAAGAAAAAACTCCACATAACACAGGGCGTGGAACTGTTTTTTGGGATTTAGAGAGCAGGTTCTGGAGCCTCATTATTTTAGTCAGAACCATGATGTTCTATGACACTGGAGAGGGTACTCTTTGTGCTTTAGTTCTTTCATAGGTAAAATAAGGGAGTCTTGATAGTTTTGATGAGTATCGCTGTTAAATATTTTTCTTCTCTGCTTCCCCTCTGGTGAGGGGATTGTCTCACACACCCTTATGGCCCAGGTATAAGCTCCCCATGACATAGTAATATGGGTTCCCATTAACTCTACGTCTCGCTTCTCTTCATATATTTTGTCAGGGAGATAAGGAGCTATGTCTGAACAGAGTCTACTGGATACCGTAGAGGGCAGGAAAAAGAAGCATAGTTTTCTCAAAGTGTGGAGTGAGCCATCAATGTTAAACTTATCTCTCCTTGACCCTCTTCACCTTAGAAGTTTTAGTTCAGCATCTGAGAATACTGCTCGGGCAACTAATAGACCAGAGGTCATCCTGCAGTGTCCCAGTGGGAACCCGTTCTTAAAACAACACTGAACGCACCTCATCAGAGTTTGTCCAGCACTTGCTTCTGAAGGAGGCGATAGTCACAGCGATGCTGAGCTCTACTATGCTGATGATCAGTAAGACTGACAAAATTCCCTGCAGATAATGAGGATAAATATATGGCATTTGGAATGAAAGCTGTATCATATTAAAGATATAAGCCAAGAACTACTTACGCTGTATGACCACCTAGGGGAAAATCCACATTTTAGATGCTTCCATAGCCATCAGTGATTGAACAATTTTCATCTTACGTCTTTTTGATAAGCAGAGAAAACAAACTCCAATGCTTATAGGAGCTAGGCAACCATCCCAAATGAGTGGAACAGTTAGGAGGGAGACAGTAGAGAATAAGGGTATTCCTAGAATGTGTCCATTAATCAGTTCTGAACAATAGTTGCCACGTGGGGACATGCGCCCCATGATGTTTTTTTTTTTTTTTTCCCAAGGAAGCTGGATATGCATATTGTTTAAAAAGATTTTATTTATATTTATTTGACAGAGAGAGAGACAGCAAGAGAGGGAACACAAGCAGGGGAAGTGGGAGAGGGAGAAGCAGGCTTCCCACTGAGCAGGGAGCCTGATGCAGGGCTCTCTCCCAGGACTCCCAGGATCATGACCTGAGCCAAAGGCAGTCGCTTAATGACTGAGCCACCCACGCGCTCCTGGATATGCATATTTTTGTGAAATTTTCCAGCTATTCATTCACTTGTGTGAACCAAATAGAACATATCTGCAGGCTGGATATAGCCCACAGATTGCTGTTTTGCACACTGCTTTAAGGTAATAGATCAAAAAAGCAGAGTAAGAAATAGCATGGTGTCCAGAAAGCTTGGGCTGGGGAGACTGGAAGAGCTGGTTGTGGTCAGGCCACACTTAACCTGGCCAAGTAACAGTCTGTCTGAACCTTGGTTTCCCTGCAACACATTCAGAAGCTTGGGTATTCCCCTATTTGTTGGTAAAACTGAAATGTATGAAGTGTCTACCGTAAATTTGCTGTTGGACAAGATAGACCTCCTCCTGGTCATTGTGGAACTTATATCGTAATAAGGGAGGCAAACAGTGGCACTAGACATAATTAGACAATTATTTACTTAACTAAGTTAGAACAAGTGCCATGAAAAAGTATTGGGAGCTATGTACTACTGTAATGGGAGATCCAAACAGGCCAGCACTGAGAGGGGTAGAGGTGCAATCAGGAAGGACTCCTCAATGAAGTGAAGTTTAAACTGAGGTTCAAGAACGAGGAGGAGTTTTAATTGGGGAGGTGGAAAAGGGTAGGCACCAGGCTGGGAAACATTGGAAGCAAGAGAAAGCTGGTCTTATGGTCCTGGGGCAGCGGGTATTTAACACATTAAGGAATTTGAGGAAGTCCCGGATGTGTGGAGTAAGAAGGATAAAGACCTGGAACAATGTTGGAAAGGTAGGCAAGGTAGGTGTTATAGAGTCTTGTAAGCCTTTTAAGATTTGGGTCTTAATTCTGTGTTCCACAAGAAGCCATTGCGTAATGTGCTCAGATTTGCACTTTTAAATGATGGCTCTGGCCATAGTGCAGACAGTGGATTATCTTTGAGACAGGGGTCCATTCATGAGATGTCTAGAGCCCACTGTTCTGGCTTTTTTTTTTTTTTTTAAGATTTTATTTATTTATTTGACAGAGAGAGACACAGCGAGAGAGAGAACACAAGCCAGGGGGAGTGGGAGAGGGAGAAGCAGGCTTCCCGCCGAGCAGGGAGCCCGATGTGGGGCTTGATCCCAGGACCCTGGGATCATGACCTGAGCCGAAGGCAGACGCTTAACGACTGTGGCTTTTTTTTTTTTTTTTTAAAGTTTATTTGTGACATTTAAATTACACCAAGGAATTGTGGAGTCAGACACGTGAGATCTTGGAACGGATTCTCCCTGATTCTGTATATAGAAACTAATCCTGCAGTTGCCATCCATGCACAGTCAAAAATCTTTCAGCATACAGTTTCTTCCTGATACATACTAACATAATGTACAGTAGTGATCTCCAATCCACTAGAAAAAAGAGTAATGGATTATAATGTTGTATGTCTCGGCCCAATTAGGACAGGGTTGTATTCCTCATACAGTTTTCTGGCTTTCCTTAGTAACTTTTTTTGAGTCTAATTCTGGAGTTTATCTCAGAACATATGAGAGTGTTCTTAGGCTCGCTTTTATGGGTGATTGTGAGGATTAAATAAAATCTCATATCCAGGAACTGATAGCTCTTTTCTCTTTACTTCTTTATTGGGGGAGACAATTTCCCATGATTCTTTTTCACTTCCATCCAAACAGGTCAAATCTCATTAACGTTCTAGGACCGAGCCTTCAAGATGTGGCTGACAGAAATAAAATGAAAGCCCAGGATTTACTTGGGGAAGTAAAGGGCAAGGCTTTTTGTAGTCATTGACATGCATAAAAATGATGTCATTGAATGCTTATTAGATAAATACTGAAAATTACACCTACAGTTGTATTTCCTGGCAACGATATATCTCATCTGCTGTAATGAATAAAATTGCTACATTTGTGTATAAATGACTTATGTTCTAAAATTGTTAAAATACTTTATTAAGTGGCTCAAACATCTGCTCCCACTATATTTTTTTTAGTATTAATTGGGTAAACTTTATTTTTTTAAAGATTTTATTCATTTATTTATTTGAGAGAGAGATGGCAAGAGAAACCGCACAGGCTGGGGGAGGGGCAGAGGGAGAGGGAGAAGCCGACTCCCCACTGAGCAGAGAGACTGATGCAATGCCAGGCTCCATCCCAGTACACGGAGATCATGACCTGAGCCAAAGGCAGCCGTTTAACCGACTGAGCCACCCAGGTGCCCCGATTTAGGTCATTTTGTTCCTCACTAATTCTTTAAAGGTAAAATTTAATCCAATCCATGTCAGTACTAATAGTAATAGCCAAACCTATTGACCGTTCACACTGTGCCAGGCAGTGTTCTAATTTAAGTAATCCTCATGACAACCCAATGCAGGTTGTATTCTTATCATCTTCATTTTCCACACACAGAAAACTGGGGCTCAGAGAACTTACAAAACCAGGATTCAGATCCTGAATCACAATATACTTCTCAACAGTCAGCTCAAATGCTAACTCAACTTCCATTGATGAATTGATGCATCATTAACATAGTTCAAGTAAGATTGTACAGATTCACCACACAGAGTAGGACCACTTACATTGAAAAGAATTCTCCCTATAACACATATTCCTTCGAGGGAAGGCATCTGGCAGTACTTGTGCTGGTCTCTGTAGCTGATAATGGTTAGAGTAATCCCGGCCACCGCCACCAAGGAACTGACCACGTTCATGGCCGTGACACCTTGTCCCTGAAAAATAGTTTTTAAAATAATATTAAAATAAATAAAAACCAAACCGAACCAAAAATACCTTGTAAGACATTCTTAGTGCCTTTGTCTTTCCAGATAGCCCGCGGGGATGAATTGCTCCATCAGGTCAGTATGTCTGAAAGGCATGATAAGTTAAATACCGATTCATTGAAGTCAAAAGACTAAGGTTTAGAATGAGCCAGGAAGCCAAGAAAGGGAACAGGTAGAGAAGAAGGAGTGCTCTATGGTTAATGCTAAAGAAAACTTTCATTTTCTCCTAATGCATGGTCTTTCGTAATCTACAAGCAAAATGGTGTGTTAGGAGATATCTTCGCCTTGTAATTAGACCTGATTTTGAGTCCTATTGAACTAGGACCTTGTACAAGGTAACTTAATCTCTTGGAAATCTCAGTTTTTACCTCCAAAAATGAGAATAACATCATTTTAGGGCAGTATCCAATTATTCATTTATTTTAACAAGTGTTTAGTGTGCCCCAACTATGTGTCCAAACACTGCATTAGGCCCATGAGACACAAAGATCGACACGGTAGATGAGGTCCTGCCTTTGTGTGGCTTACATTCATTCCCCCAGGGATTCAAACAGTAACCAACCAAATCACTAAAATATTTACTGATGGCAACAAATTTAGACTGGGGTTTAATGATTTCCATTCTTGGCTTCAGTGTCTCGACATGGAAGTTATAAAAAGTCCAGATTGCCCCACCAAATTCCCTTCACTCACTCTTTAAAGGAAAGGAAAACGCCAGGAAGGGGGAACTGTCTTATTCATACCTACTCCCAGCACTGCTATTGCTTTTTTAGATGAAAAACAAAGAAAAGCCTCATATCTCAATTCAGTAGATGCTACTGTATCTTGCTTGTGTATGCCTGTTGTGATGCGTAAAGCAGTGGTGCATCTACACAGCCCGTCCTATCCGGGAGCAGCTGTGGCTTAGTGTGGCAGGACTTGGAAGTATACCTATGACAAATGCTTACCCCAAGCACAGGTCTTTACTACAGACAGGCATTTTGGTAGAAAATGCACAGGCACATACAGATATTCTATCTCTATCCTCAGTCCTTTGCTCTTTCTGGGCTCTGTTCTGGCTCCCATAGGACATTTAATGGACTAAGATTTCTAAGTAAGCAATCCCCCATATGTATTGGGCATCATGGTTTACAAAGAATATGCCCAGCCTTTGTCTTTTTTTTTTTTTTTTAAGATTTTATTTATTTATTTGACAGAGAGAGACAGCGAGAGAGGGAACACAAACTAGGGGGAGTGGGAGAGGGCGAAGCAGGCTTCTGGCTGAGCAAGGAGCCCGATGTGGGGCTCGATCCCAGGACCCTAGGATCATGACCTGAGCCGAAGACAGACGCTTAACTGACTGAGCCACCCAGGCGCCCCCAGCCTTTGTCTTATCTGACCCTCATTATGGTTTTGTGATGTAGGCAGATCGGTTGTTATCCCCACATTACAGCTGAATAAGGTTCAGGGACTAAATGATTGTGAGTAATCCTGCAGTTGGTGTAAGAGCTGGGATGGAAAGCCAGATCTCCCGATGCCCAATTCAGTGTCCTGCCTCCGTGGTGTCTTGCCTGCCTTTGTCTGTGTAGATCTCAGTAAGTCAGGGGTCGGTCTGCCTATCCTTAGTTTATTCCTCAGCTCTGAAGGGAATTGATATGGAGAGAAGAAACAGCATTTAGGCTTTATCTGCATTGTCTGTATTTATTTCTACAGGTAGAGAGAGACGGTGGCTTTCATCCCCTCAGAGCTTTCCTATGGTCTATAGCTATCCCTAGAGGAAAATGGCAAAGGACCATAAAAACACAGTTAAAATGGCTTTAAGAGAACCCTTTTATCTCCAGAGCCTTAAAAAAAAAATGAGTTGTTAGAAGGGAGTACAAACTTTTAAGTATCTTTTATACATAATACCTTTTTTTTAAAGATTTTATTTATTTATTTGAGAGAGAGAACAGAGCAAGAGAGAGCACAAGCAGGGGTGAGAGGTAGAGGGAGAGGGACAAGGAGACTCCCCGCTGAGTAGGGAGCCCAATGTGGGGTTTGATCAGGACCCTGAGATCATGAGCCAACCAACTGAGCCAACCAACTGAGCCACCCAGGTGCCCCTATACATAATATCTTATTAAATTCTCAGAATAACCCTTTGAAGTAAGTACTTTTCCCTTCAAGTTGACACAGCAATGAGTGATAGCCTTGATTCCATCCCAGAATGATCTGGCATCAATATCAGACTCTTTCCTTCAGACTTTGAGCAGGTACCAAAGAAAAGCTTCTGTTGGCAGGGGTGAGGGGCAGGGAGATTGCAGTGATCCTGGGATTGGTTTTGGTTAGAGTAGGGTTTCTTAAACTTTGCACTACAGACATTTTGGGCTAGATCATTTATTTTTTGTTATGGTAGACTTTTCTGTGCATTTTAGGATGTTTAGACACATTCCTGACTTCTACCTGTAGGTAACAATAGTACCCTGCAACCCAGTTGTGACAACTAAAAATGTCTTCAGATACTGTCAGATATTTTTGGGGGAGGAGGCAAAATTATTCCCAGTTAAGAACCACTGAGTTAGAGGAATGTAGAATGGATTCCAACAAGTAACTCTCAGATTACTTGACCAGGGAAATGGGAACTAGTAGAGGGGTGACATTGGCAAATAGGAATGCCCTGAACTGCAAATTTGATGTCTAAAGATTTTCTTGGGAGATCCTTTTTTACTAAAGGCTTTACATACAAAGATGATGTAAAACAAGTAGAAAGTCATAAATTACATAGAAGTCACAAAAGTAACTTACCAGACATTTTTCCTTGTCATTGATTCCTGTGAGGTATCCTGTAATAACATACTGTTAAGAAGAAAAGAAATAAAAGTTAACAGGAGATGTGTTTGACTCCCTTGTAATATAATCTCCAAAGTAAATTATATTGCAATATTATATATTATAATTTCCTTTGGAGATTATTGTAGTAGATATGTCTGTGAATCTCCTTGACCAAATAGTCTTTCCATCTGAGCATCAAGGAGGAAGAGTAGGCACTGATGTAAGATGAAATATTGTGTTGTGCATACTTAGCACTGAATAACACCCCTCTTGCCAGGGTCAGCTGGAAGAGGCAGGCCCCTCCTTAAGGTCCCAAACATACCACCCAGATGTTTTGCTGGGCTCTAAATAGAAAGATAATTCTGGGCTCTGGGCCTGGTGGAGGGAAGGGATGGGTGAGCTGTGTCTGCTCTAGCTAATGGAAGGAGACTTTCTCATGGCAGAACTCTCTAAAGGTTGATGTGGGGGCTTGAATCTATTATAGTTATCTCAGCCACTTCTTTATCTGGAACGTAAAGAGTCTACCTACCTATCTATGGACCCTTAGGTTGCTCCCATGTCTTGGCTCAATGTAATCCCCATCAAAATACCAACAGCATTTTTCACAGAACTAGAACAAATAATACAAAAGTACTAAATTTGTATGGAACCACAAAAGACCCTGAAAAGCCAAAGCAATCGTGAGAAAGAAAAACAAACTGGAGGTATCACAGTTCTAGATTTCAAGATATACTATAAACTTGCAGTAATCAAAACAGTATGGTACTGGCACAAAAATAGTTACATAGATTAATAGAACAGAATAGAGAGCCCAGAAAGAAACCCATGATTATATGTTCAATTAATCTGTGACAAAGGAGGTAAGAATAAACAATGGGGAAAAGACAGTTTCTTCAATGAATGATGCTGGGAAAACTAGACAGCTACATGAAACTGGACCACTTTCTCTAACACCATACACAAAAATAAACTCAAAATGGATTAAACACCTAAATCTGAAACTATAAAAATCCTAGAAGGGAACATAGGCAGTAATTCCTCTGACACTGGCCATAGAAACATTTTTCTGGACATGTCTCCTAAGGCAGGGGTGTCACAAAAGCAAAAATAAAATTATTGGGACTAACTCAGAATAAAAGGTTTTGTACAGTGAAGGAAACAATCATAAAATTTTAAAAGATAACCTACTAGATAGGAGAAGATTTTTGCAAATGATATATCCAATAAGGGGTTACTACCCAAAATATATAAAGAACTTACACAACTCAACACCAAAAAAAGCAAACAATCTGATTAAAAACTGGGCAGAGGACCTGAATAGACATTTTTCCCAAAGAAGACATACACATGGCCAGTAGACACATGAAAAGATGCTCAATGTTATTAATCAATGCAAATCAAAACCATAATTGAGATATCACCTTACACCTGTTAAAATGACTAAAATCAAAAAGACAAGAAATAATAAGTGTTGATGATGATGTGGAGAAAAAGGAACTCTCACGCAATGTTGATGGGAATGTAAATTAGTATAACCACTGTGGAAAATAGTATGGAGGTTCTTCAAAAAATTAAAAATAGAAATGCCATATGAACTAGTAATTCCACTACTGATTATTTATCCAAAGAAAACAAAAAAACCCACTAATTCAAAAAGATACATGCACCCCTATGTTTATTGCAGTATTACAATAACCAAGATATGGAAGCAACCTAAGTGTCCATTGATAGACAAATAGATAAGGAAGATGTGGTATATACAGTGGAATATTACACAGGTATAAAAAGGATGAGATTGTGCCATTTGAGACAACATGGATGGAACTAGAAGGTATTATGCTAATATAAGTCAAACTGAAAAAGACAGATACCATGTGATTTCACTCATATGTGGAATCTAAAAAGAATGAATGACCAAACAAAAAGCAGATTCAGACCTATAAATACAGAGAACAAACTAAGAGTTGCCGGAGGGGAGGGGGTAGGGGATGGAGAAAATGGGTGAAGGGGAGAGGGACAAACAGGCTTCCAGTTATGGAATAAGTAAGTCATGGGAATAAATGGCATAGCATAAGGCATACAGTCAGTGATACTGTAGTAGAGATGTATGGCGACAGATGGTAGGTACAATTGTGGTGAACTAGCATAATGTATAAACTTGTCAAATCACTATATTGTACACCTGAAACTAATGTAACATTGTGTGTCAACTACACTAAAAAATTATCTACTCTCAAACTCCATTTCTGTATTTGCAAAGGAGAAGGTAGGATATTTGCCCATCTGATCTCCCATTGGTAGTAAGGAGCAAATGACTTATTCTACACACAGGGCTTTGGAAACTTTTAAACACTGTACACCTAAGAGCATTGTTACTGCAATGATGGTAATACAATGACCAAATGGAGTCACTCCTGTTGCCACAGAAGGGACTGGTTATCTGGTCTCCTTGGGGACCATATTCATGGGATTCATTATTCCAGAACCTGAGGCAGTTCAAACCAGTTGACTGTAATTTGTCAAAAGCTCCTAACTGACAGTACTCACAATAAGTGCTCCCCAGAACGGATATCCTGTGAGGAAAACGAGGGGAAATTTCTGGGAGAAATTGATGTAATTAAATGCAAATATAGTTCCGACGCCCACAATGATCAGTGCCAGCAGGATCTGGATAGCCTGTGAGGAAAGAAATGGGTCCATGAGATCACAAGTGCCCCAGCCTCTTTGGACTCTTCCAGATCCCTAGGGCATCCCGCTATGCTTATGTCACACCTCCCTCCACGTGAATGCCTTCCTCTTCTGTGTGCCAACTGCCTTTAGATTTGCAGAAAGTCCACTGTCTCTTTCCTCATCACACTTACATGGGTCCTGCAAGTTCACATTCCTCACTCTCATCCTGCACTACCTATTACATCCCCTGTATTACCAATTTACCTTGCACCAGACAGATTTAACTGTAAACTTGCAAGCTTCTTGAGGACAGAGACTGCAAACTATTCACCCTTACCTTTTTTTCCTTTTCTAGCTCCAGCATCCTACTTTTATCCCCACCCCCCAGCACACACATTTTCCACATCCAATATATGCTTTTGGAGTTACAGCTCAGCCCATTTCTCTAAAAGTTTGAAGTTTGCTGATCTAGAGTGGAGAAGCTGGGGTGAGTTCTATGTCTCATCTGCTCTTCAGGCAAGGGCCTGCCTAGAGGTGAGAGTAATCCAGTGGGTTTATCAGCCTGTTAGGAGTCTGCACCATGGTGGTCTTGGGGTTAGCAGCTCTTCTCAGGACAGAGCTTCTCCTCAAGCATTCTGGGTTTTTCCCCAGGCCACAACTCTACAGCATTGCACCACAAGTGATGATTTTCCTCTTGTACCAGGGATGAAAACTGTGTGTACAGCCCTCCTTTAGGTACATTTATGATTGAAAAATATTTTGTCTACCTTGTGGCTCACTATGGAGCTTTAAATATAATTTTCAAAGAAGTCCCAATGCCTATAACAGCACAAAAGGGAAGTTTAACCTCTCCATGAATGGCTTTTAGCTCCAAGGGAGGTGCCACCACACCCTGAAGCCACCTCCTCAATAAAATATTTGGAAAAATTACACCAGTTTCAGGCATCCTCTCTGCTAGGATTCAGAGAGCAGTACAAACTCCTCATGAAATAGCCCCAGGGGTGCCTGGGTGGCTCAGTTGGTTAAGCGACTGCCTTCGGCTCAGGTCATGATCCTGGAGTCCCTGGATCGAGTCCCGCATCGGGCCCCCTGCTCGGCAGGGAGTCTGCTTCTCCCTCTGACCCTCCCCCCTCTCATGTGCTCTCTCTCTCATTCTCTGTCTCTCAAATAAATAAACAAAATCTTTAAAAAAAAAAAAAAAAAAGAAATACCTTTCAAAAAAAAAAAAAAAAAAAAAAACCCCAGGATTTCCTCAGTGTTAGGAAGTTATAGCCAAACTGTGGAAAGAGCCTAGATGTCCATCAACAAATGAATGGGTAAAGAAGATGTGGTCTATATCTATAATAGAATATTACTCAGCCATCAAAAAGGATGAAATCTTACCATTTACATTGACGTGGATGGAACTGGAGGGTATTATGCTGAGCGAAATAAGTCAAACAGAGAAAGACAGTTATCATATGGTTTCACTCATATGTGGAATTTAAGAAACAGCGCAGAGGATCATAGGGGAAGGGAGGGAAAACTGAATGGGAAGAAATCAGAGAGGGAGACAAACCATGAGAGACTCTTAACAATAGGAAATAAACTGAGGGTTGCTGGAGGGGAGGTGGGTGGGGGGGGGTAACTGGGTGATGGGCATTAAGGAGGGCAGGTGATGTGATGAGCACTGGGTGTTATGTGCAACTGATGATTAACTGAACTCTACATCTGAAACTAATGATGTACTGTATGTTGGCTAATTGAATTTAAATAAAAAAAGAAAGATGCTTTCTAAATAAATACATAAACAAACAAACAAACAAACACTCTATTTCTCAGAGTTAAATAAGCCCCCAGAAGCATTTCTAAGACATGCTTATAAATAAGACATTTCTAAGGCACACTGTGTGCATTTCTAAGCAGAACTTTTATTTCTCTTGTTAATCAAAATCTAGGGAAATGGTATTATTGGCTACATATTGGCTCTTCTACTGAAGATCAAATTATTTGTACAAGCAAGTGACGTAGAGGTTTTTATGATTAATCAAGAAGGAAACACTATAGACAAAAGGTAAGAGAAAAGAAGGGGAATCAAATCCCTTCCAGAAAAAACACCCATGCAGACACACCTGGAAAAATATCTTCTTTTCTCCCTTCCAGGAGAACCCACGGATGGGAGAGGACTTACCCCTAAGACTTTTGGTTCTCCCTTCAGGAAATCCAACAGAGAGGTATGAGGTTCATACGGAAATGCAGTCAGTACTGTATCATTTGGTTGTATAGTGATGACTTGGGTTGACCTTTTGACCTCAGATGATGACTCCATGATTCAATGGTAGAACTCTGTTAGAAGAGTGAGTGATTGAACATTGCTGCTAAAATCATGGTCTTCCATCAGTTTCACATGGAGTCCTTACCAATGAGCCTTAGTGATAGCTCTCCTCACTCCTGGAACCACAGAATCACAGTCATTGAGTCATAGAGTCTTAGAATTCTAGAGCATATCCAGGCCCTGCATCCTGGTAAAGGATCAATCTGGTTTTTCATAAGGCCTCCTTTCTTGTCAATTTGATTAGAAGCAGGTGGTAAAGACAAAATAAATAGATGATGTACATGAAAACAAATCCCAGTACCTATGTTCATGAGATATAAGGGAACTGAAACTTATGGAATATCCATTATGTTCTAGGTACCGTAGACAGTGTTTTGTTTTGGTATCTATTAACCTTTATCCTGTTAACAATTCTATAGTGCCAAAACTGAGGTACAGAAAGACTATGTTGCCCACGGTAACATACTAAGGGATTGGGAAAGGAAGCAAACTCCACCTGTCTCTAAAATTTGTGTTTCTTCCACCCTCTTTTGAAAGGAATTTCCCACTTGTTGATGAATTGTCTCACTTGCTGTTTAATCCTATTCCCTTGTAGTGTCAAAATCCATATTTAAGGAGGTATAGGACCAGATGTAGTTGCCACTTTAATAGAGAATATTTTAGCTTTCAGAAAGACAGGTAAAGCTAATGCTGCTCAAAGCCTTCCTGATTTAAACTAAGCAAGTACAATGAAAAGAACAGAAAGTGCCTTTTGGAATATTGCTTCCCACATTTAATCCTTTATAGTCCTGTATTTGTTATAATTTTAACTATCAAACCACAAAGGTAAATGGTTTCATAAATCCAAAAAAATTATATGTACAAATGTTATCTTGAGTATTTCCAGCCTCAGCCCTGCTGGCATTTGGGGTCTGCTAATTCTTTGCTGTAAGGAGTTGTTTTGTTCATTGTCTCCACACATTGCCAAATGTGCCTTGGGGGTGGGGAGCAAAATCATTTCAGGTTGAGAACCATTGATGTAGAGAAATAATTGCAGACTGTGTTCTCGTTAATTTTTTTTTTCTGATAGAATGACTCTTTGTTTTCACATCCAGACTTCAGAGAGGGTACATATTTCTCCATACAATATTTTTCTACCAACATTTATTCAAGTGAATTTTAATTTATGTACCCAAAGTGCAAGGCAGCATTTTAAACAAAACAAAGTGTGGGACAAGTCTGTATTTAAATTGTAAACAGAATTGATAGATCATCAGAATCATGTGGAGAAGTTTTGAAAAGCATGCTGTGTCAGTAAAGGGGTGGTGCCCCCAGCATGGTACTGACCCAGACTGCAGCCATGCACTGCAAAAAGCAGCATCAATTTGTTACCAACCATTGTGATTATTTGGCAATCAAGGAATTATAGTACTTTAAGCATTTTTATAACCTGACATGTTAATTTACTATTAAATATTACTATTTAATATTTGTTATTACTAGATATTTTACTGCCTTTTACTTACATTTTGGGACATTGGATGGGAGTTTGGGTTGACTAATAGCATACGGTTTTTTCCTTTAAAATGGTGGGAAAGAGGCGCCAGAGTTTTGAACTGCGCTGCCGAGGCTGGAGTACGCGTCCTCTGCGTGGTCGCCTGGATGCAGCTCGCCATGGCCGCACCCTCCCTTGAGGAGCTGGACTCCTTCAAGTACAGCGACCTGCAGAACTTGGCCAAGAATCTGGGCCTCCGGGCTAACCTGAGGGCAGACAAGTTGTTAAAAGCCTTGAAAGCCCGCCTTAAACACGAGGTAAAAAAAGAAAATGATAATCGGGATGGAAGTCAAACTTCTGCATCGTCTTGTGACCAGGCTGAGATGCAGAGCGGCAGCCAGGAACAAGCTGAGAGGGAGCCGATTGGCCATGGCACCAAAACCAGGCGAAGGTGCAGGACGGCCCACAGGAACCCTGACTCCCCACAGCATGATTCAGAGATAAAAACAAGTGATCACGCTGAATTGCAGAATCAAGAGAAGCAGGAAAACCAGGATCTCAGAACAGTTGCAGAAGTTCCTTCACCACCAGATGAAAGCCAAGGAGAGGAGAATGCTGTTTCCTCAGGAAAAGGAAGAATAAATGGTAATGAAGATTCAAAGGTACCTTCAGAAAGAAAGAAGCCTCTCTACACAGATGGGTTTTCCAAACCTGGAAAAAGCAAAAGAAATATAAGCACTACTCCAAACTTTAAGAAGCTTCATGAGGCTCGTTTTAAGGAAATGGAGTCCATTGATCAATATATTGAGAGAAAAAAGAAACATTTTGAAGAACACAATTCATTTAATGAACTGAAGAAGCAGCCGGTCACCAAGGGAGCGGTGGTGACTCCAGTTCCTCTCTGGGGAAGGCTCCCCGCGGCTTGCACTCCCACCAGCCGGCGCCCCTCACAGGGCCCGCCCCTGGATGCTGCAGGCCGGAGCACCTTGTGTGGGAAGGGCTCCGCCAAGCCATCCGTTCTCTGGGCAACTAAAATGAACGTCAGGTTTTCAGCTGCTACCAAAGATAATGATCATAAGCGTTCACTGATCAAGACTCCAGCCAGAAAGTCTCCACATGTGACCATACCTGGGAGTACCCCAAAAGGCCAGGCTGTGCTCAGGACATACAGGTTAAAGACCACAGATGGAAATTCTGCTTCTGTTGTTACCCCATTAAAATGGACAACTCAGGCAGCACAGAATTCAGTCTCCAACAAGAAGCCAGTGTTCGATCTCAAAGCAAGTCTGTCTCGTCCCCTCAACCATGAGCCACACAAAGGCAAGCTGAAACCATGGGGTCAATCTAAAGAAAATAATTCTCTGAAGGAGCATGTAAACAGAGTTAGCTTCCACAAGAAAACTTACAAACAACCTCCTCTCCAGACGAGGGAGGAACAAGGAAACAACATGAGCAAAGACGAAAGGAGAAGAAAGCAAAGGTTTTAGGAGCTCGAAGAGGCCTCATTATGGCTGAAGATTAATTTTTTAACATCCTGTAAATAGTATTTTATTCTGAACCCTTTCTTTATTGTAAATATTTTTCTACTGTCCTTCCCACTTTAGTCAAAAGACTTTTTTCTGCTCTTTGTTCACTATCTATGTAGTGTTGGTGGTTCTTTTCACATACTACATCCCTGAAAAAGTGTTATTGACCTCAAAGCTCACGAATTCTTTGAAATCGTTTTTACCTAAGTCTCTGTACAATTCAGTTTTCTAATGAGACTCATCCTATAGATTCTTGACCTAGATTTTTAATGTCAAGTTCCCTCTGCTGACAGAACTGGAATCCTCTTCTAGACAGAAGCATTTACCTGAGGGTAGGTAGTTCTACCACAAGCTTTAGTAGAACCTAAACCACTAACAAGCTGAGAAAGCCACCTCATCCTCCTCCAGAGACTCGAGTGGTCTTAATGAAACAGGGAACCAGACGGGTTGGTAATGGCATAAATATTCTACCTATGTGAAATGTTTTTTTACCTGTGCACATTTGTTCCAATCACTTGATGAAATTGCCCTCTGTCACTCAATATATTCTTAAAAACTCTATTGCTCATTCTAGCCTTAAAAATATACAGGGCCATACTGAAATCTGAGGATTGCTGCTTCAAGGATCAATATACTCTGTCAGAGTTACATCTTACTCACTTTATGGAAAAGACTAGAGTGCTTAGCCTCATAGCCATGTTTGCTACACCTAAGTGGAGCTTCAGAGCTTTGTACTGTTTAAGATTTTCATAAATGTTTTCTCATGGTGGTAGATTCTTGTAAATAAATTTACTTCATGATTGAGTTAAAAAAATAAAATGGTGAGAAAGAACTGTCTTCATGCAGAATACCTGATTTTTAGGAAAGAATAAGTGATATTAAGCAGGAGACACTTAAAATTTCATCTGTCTTGGTTATTTCAAAAATGCATCTCATTTTATTATTTCAACTAGGTTATAGTTGTCAGCCTCAGCCCTTTGCCCCTGCTTCTGACTTCCAAGCTTCTTAAAGATGGGTCCTCTAATATCAGTCCACAGACTCAGACCAGAAGGCAGGAACTAGGCTATTCCATGGAGAGGTGAAATGACAGGATCTCTGTGGGACAGCTACAAGCTGGGTGATATACTTTGGGTGGAAATGGCATTCCCTCTTGCTTTCCACCTGCAGAAGACCACACTTAGCATTTGACAGGTAACACTTAGCATGTGCCAGTGCTGCTTTAAATAAAATGAGGTATTTACTCCCTCACTAAAATCCTCCTTCTGCATATATTGTCACATCCATTTTAAAGAAGAGGAAACTGAGGTCCAACGTTACTGCTGGTAAGGGTTGAAGCCAAAACTGAGCGTGGCCTACCCCCTTTCATTTTCCATGCAACAATCTAGTATGTATTAGTTTTTGTTTGTTTGTCATTAATTATCACAAATTTAGTGGCTCAAAACAACATATATTTATTATCTTATGATTTTCATCGATCAGGAGTTGAAGCATGGCCTATTTGGGTCCCTCTGTTCAGGGTCTCACAGGGATGGCTAAAATCAATGTGTCAGATAGCCTTATTTTCATTTAGAGGCTCAAGTGGGGAAAACCCACTTCCAAGCACAGTCAGGTTATTGACAGAATTCATTTCCTTGTGCTTGTATGACTCAGGGCCCTGGGTTTTGCCAGTTGAATGCCCTGTTTCTTGCTTTCTGCTTATATCAGGCCAACAGGGAGAATCTTTCACCCCCTGTTTGTTAAGATGGGAGGAAGGATGGAGAGTTTGTGATAAGGATTTGAGTATGTGTGGCTCAGCCACTAATTTTGAGTTGCCTTTTGGGGAACCTGCAATTTTTTTCTAAAACATTGAGAGAACACAGAATTCTAGTATGTATGTTCAATATCTGCAGTGTCTGCTTGGACTTGGGTGAAACTGTTCACTCCTTTTCTTGCCATGAATTTATTCACCTTTCTTGCTAGTGGTTGTTGCCTAATTGGGTTCCCAAAGGGAATATGGTAGTGAGGCAAAAGGCGGAGTCAAGGGGCGCCTGGGTGGCTCAGTTGTTAAGCGTCTGCCTTCAGCTCAGGTCATGATCCCAGGGTCCTGGGATCGAGTCCCGCATTGGGCTCCTTGCTCAGCGGGGACCCTGCTTCTCCCTCTGCTGCTCCCTGCCACTCTGCCTACTTGTGATTCCTCTCTCTCTCTGTGTGTGTCAAATAAAATAAAATAAAAAAAAAAAGGTGGAGTCAAAAATGACTCCCAAATTTCTGACTTTAGAAATTGAGTGGATGGACATACCATTTATGAAAGACAACCAGGCTGGGGGAGTGTAGGGATGTTGCAAATGAAATATGCATTGTCCTTACTGTACCTACTATCAGTTTGGAATATTATTCCAGTTAATTCTGAATATATTCCAGATAGTATTACTTGAAGTATTATTCCAGATAATTCTAAATATAATTCTTCAGATATTCTGAAGAGCCTTCCTATTAACAGAGAAACAAATAAGAAATAGGTCCTGGATTAAGTATTTTATTGCATTGCTTGGCTTACGGAATGAGGAGGAATCTCCAAGGCCCTCCACCCCCAGTGTAAGATACTAATATACACAGACACACACACACACACACACACACGTTTGAAAACACATAAACAGGAGCTGAAAACCTCAGTGGAGAGTAGTAAGTGAGTGTCCTAGCTTACAGACTAGTGGGGGTAGACATACAATTAACAAACAAAGAAAATATATAGTATGTCTGATGGTAGTAAGTGCTCTGGGAAAAAATAAGCAAGTGACTGGGAGAGAGGCCCATAATTTTATGTAGGTCAGTGGGGGAAATTTTACTGCAATTAAGAGATTTGAAGAAAGACTTGAAAGAAGTAAGAAATAAAAGCAATAGAAGATAGAGAGACTGCCAGGGTAAAATTTCTAAAGAAATGTGTCAACTGACAGCAAAAGGCCCATGTGACGGACTGGAGTAGAGGGAGCAAGGGGGAGTAGTCAGAAGGTCAGAGCAGATACAAGAGTTCAGATCCTGTAAGGACATTTAGGGACTAGCTTTTATTTGGAATGGAATGGAATGAGTTTGAGCAGAGGAATAATATGGTCTGATTTTAGATGGGGAAAAAAATCTGCTGTCTGCTATACGGAGAACAAACCGAGTGGCATGGGTACCCAGCTGGTCGGCCATTGCAATAATGCCAATGGGAGACAATGAGCCAGAGTACTCGTGAGATGGTGAGAAGTAATCAGACTCAGTATTTTTTTGTTTTAATGGTAGACTGGATAATGGTGTGTGAAAAATATAGAAGAGCCAAAGATGACTTCAAGGTTTTTGGAAGATGATGTTTCAAAGGAAATTGACTATAGAGAAGTGAGGGATGGCTTAATAACTAGATAGACCAAGGGGGTCAAAAGTAACTTTTTCAAAAACATTTTTATTCAATTATAACATAGAAGCAAGTGAACACAAGTCATATATGTACGACACCAGCATCCAGATCAAGGAAAAGAATGTTACTGCAAGCCCATAACCCTCTGGGTTCCCTTCCAGTAACTACCTACCCCCCAAGGGTAACCGCTATCCTGCTTCTAACACTATCTACTAGTTTAGCTTGTGTTTAAACCTTATACACATAGAATCATACAGTATGTACTCTTTTATACATGACCTTTTCTCCCCTGAACATTATGTTTGTGGGATTTATCTATATGGCTGCATGTAATTATAGTCTGCCCACTCACATTACTGTTTAGTACTCCACTGCATGAATATACCACAATTTTTATTTCTCTCTTTTATTGTTTATAGTCATTTGGATAGTTTCCTTTTGGAGGCAATTATGTGTATTACCTCTATGACCATTTTTGCACACGTCATTTGGAAAACACAAGTATGCATTTCTGCTGCATCCTTCCCTTGGGATAAGGACTCAAGGCCTAGACCCAGGGGACAATATTGGGACCCTTTTTATTGGGTAGGTCATGTTGTTTATTCCAATACAGTAATAAAGTAGATATTCTTTCTATATGGCTAATTTCTTATTTGGTCTAGAACTTAGGTGGGGAAGAGCATTATGATAAATATAATCTTTGAAGCCAGATATTTAAGAATAAAGTCATTAAATGAGACAGAATATTGAGCCACATTCAGTTGACAGAAATTCACTTCATTCAATTGGCAGAAATGGAGCCATGTATGTTTAAAGTACTTTTAATTTAAAAGTTTTTGCAATCCCTAATACCCAATGTTTAAGCAATATAAGTGTGAAAATACTACAGGAGCGGGACCTGCATAGCCACGAGACTTAGCCACTTCACACTAGCACAAGAGTGCACATTTTCTTTTCTTATTCATGGGTAGATGAATTGCTTTCTGTTCAGTTTACCCACCTGGGCTTTTGAGACATTATTTTCAAGAGCAATGAAATTACTAACATTGAGCAAGTGCAAAACAAAGGCTGTTTTCTGAAAGTTTCTTTCAATGTGTAAAGTAGCTGAAATTTCAGGAAAGTCTAATCACACGTTGCCAGGAGCACTGCATTTCTCCTTTTTCTTCTGAGGCGTTACTTCTATCCATGACCTTGAAGAGCTTTTTGGCATGTTGGATATGACCTTGGCAAGGAAATTCACTCTAGAAAAGAGAAAGTGTATTAGTAGATATTAAAGTCTGATTTTGGAGGCTTTCTTTGACCCATATTTAGAATGCATTCCCCCACATGTTGTACAGTAGTAGACTTTCCAACTTTACCAAAATATATGATTGCATCAATATTAGTTTCAAACAAATTTCATTCTTTGATCTGCTAATCATGTTACCATTTACTAATAAGACCATAATTGAATCATTAGTCTGTCCCTTTAAATAATTTTTTTTTTTTAAATTATGGCTTTTAGAGGAAAGGCAAGGATTTTTAAATTGTAATGTCGTGCCCTAAGGGGTGGTTGAGGGAATGTATAGAGTCCAAATTATCTTCCACAACCAAAGCAAGACGCACCTGTTTTCTAAGGACCTTAAGGTTGCTGGCCTCTTGTTTCCCCAGCCTGTCTTCTGGGGGAGAGGCCTGCTGTGCTGTTACTCAGGCAACCTGTTTGGGCAGAGTTGCCCTGCCCCCTGTGGCGGGGGATGGGCTCAGTGAAAACTGGTTTTGGGGGGCTTTTGTTCTCCGGCGGCTTTCCCTGGTGGCTTTCCGCGTCTCTTCTGAGAGTCAGAGCAGAAGAGACTGTTTCCAACCTTCTGCCTCAGAGCAGAGAGACCGCAGTCTGTTCTTCAGTGAGCTCTCCAGGCCACACTACCTCCATTTCTGTCTGTGCTTCTATAAACTGCAGCGTCCTGGGTTGTGCGCCCCTCAGGAGGGCTCCCAGTCCTCCCCTCCAGGTCGGGGCATGTCTCTGCCCTTTGTGCTTTTAAAACCACCAGTCGCCCCCAGTTCACATGCAGGGCCCTGCTGCTCCGGTTTCCATCGGGGGGCTGCCCTAATGTCCTTTCCCCGCTGCTACCAGTCTTCGAGTCTGTGCCCGGTCCCCAGCGCGGGAGGCTATCGCTCACTGGCGGTGCAGGATCCCCATGGCCAGGCTCCCTCCCACTGTCGTTTATCCTCGGATATCTGCCCATAGAATCACGTCTCCCCGCTTCGAACCTCGAAAACAATCGCCTGCAATATTCTATTTGTAGAGATCCAGATCTGTCTTCTTACATCTCAGGCTGATTTCAGGGGTGTTCAGAGTGGTCTGGTAGATATCCAGCTCAATTCTGGGGACCAGTTGGAATAGGGTCCCCTACTCCTCTGCCATCTTTTCCCCCTCCCCTCACTATTTATTTCTTTGGATATGTTGAATCTACTGTTTAACTGATATGCTAAATTTTTAATTTCAAAGAGTATAATTTGCATTTCTAATCATACTGTTTAGTTTTTTTTCAAATCTACTTGTTCTTTTTTCTTACTGTCATGTTCTTTCATTTTGGTTTTAATTCCTTTTTTATGCCTTTAATCATTTAAAATATATTTCCATTATAGTCTTCCAAATTAGTATATAACCTCTAATTCTTGAGCAACTAACTTTCATATTTGTTACATTTCGGGTGTTCCCCGTTTTTTCTTATGTTTTTAAGAACATTTTACTCTTAGATGATGTCAGTATATAGGTGGATGGGGGGAATTTTTTAATATATAGGAGACCCATCGGTTGGGTTTATGGATGCCTCCCTAGTGGAAGTTATAGGTTTGATTTTGCTGGAACCTCAGGAGTTCCACGACCCAGAAAGTTTTTAAGTTAATCCTGTATTTGAGGTTCCTTTATTTTATATGTAATCTTGGATTTGGATACCGTCCATTCCTGCCCATGGCTTGGTGAGATGAATTCATCCTAGAAAACTTTATGGCAGAGTTTTTAAAGCTTCGTGGGATGTTGGGCAGAGTTTTCCTTGTCCTATTTTCTAAATAGGGTAAATATTCAGTCTCTGCTTCTAACGTTTTGGCAGGTCATTCAGTGTGGGCCTGAAGAACTTCAGATTTGTCATGGGCATTAAAATACCATTATCCCAGCTTATAACACCTGTGTTCCCATCCAGACCTGTTTTCTGGTCCCAGCTCTTGTTTGGTTACCTGGCTGCAGGATCCTTCTTAGCTCCTGGGATATAAGATACTTTTCTTCCTTGATTTTTTTCCTTCTTTCCACCCTCCCTTCCTTTCTTCTTCCAACCTCGGATATCCATTTCAAATGTTTTGATGCATTACTTTGCTCAGGTTCTGTTTGTGTTAATAAAGAGTGGGTGTTTGGGGTCAGTCTTGGTGCAACTTCTCTGATTTTGCAGGAAGTTCTCTGGTTGTCTGAGAGTAGGAGACAGTTTGATATATTGAGAGTAGTTTTCATTGAGTTAAACCCTCAAAGTCTGGGCAGGGAGGATGTCTCCCTCACCCTCATGGCTTTGCCTGATGTCTGCCCTGCACCAGGGTTATGCTGTCTCCTGGACTTCCTTGCACTGATTTCTAACAGATGCATTTGTGTGCCTTTCCACTTCCTCAAGCTCCAGGATCAAAGGGGTTACATTTGACAACCTCTGGGCCCCATGGGCAGAAACTTGCACACATTTTCTGGGATTCGTGAGACAGATCCAAGGGAATAAGAGATACTACATTCGTCTCCCTGGCTCCTGCTAGAGGAGTCACAAAGGAAGAAATTTTTCTCCTTAAAAGGCCGAAGTTTATGGTTTTAAAACTATGAGCCTATATATAGAGGATTGACTAAGCCAGGATTTTTACCATCAACAGGTGATGACCATCCAGCTTGGGAAGAATTTTGGCAAGAAAATGCTGCCCAGAGATGTTGGCATTTCTGCAAGGAGTGGAATCCATTGGTGGGCCATCTCCCATCCCCTTCTCCCTGTGCCAGCCCTGCTGGGCCAAAGTATAATAATTATGTCTTTGGGCTTAAAGTCCAAGTTCTATAGCTAATTTAATGTGGCTACATTAATCCCAAATCAAATAAAATTCAAATAAAGAGGGATATTTCTGCCTGCGTCAAGGGGAAAAAAATGCCTGCTCAACAAAGGGGGCACCCTGAGAGCTAAACCTATTGAGAATGGAATATTTTTTTATGTAGGAAAGACTGCTGACCACCTCTTCTTTATCCATTCGTCTATGGATGGACTCTTAGGTTGCTTCCATATCTTGGCTATTGTAAATAATGCTGCAGTAAACACAAGGGTCCATATATCTTTTCAAACTAGCATTTTTGTTTTCTTTGAGTCAATACCCAGTAGTGGAATTACTGGATTGTATGGTATTTCTATTTTTAATTTTTTGAGGAACCTTCATACTGTTTTTCAGAGTGGCTGCACCAATCCACATTTCCACCAACAGTTCATGTTGTTCCCTTTTCTCCACATCCTGACCAACACTTGTTTCTTGTCTTTTTGATACTAGCCACTCTGACACGTGTGAGTTGGTATCTCATTGTGGTTTTGAATTGCATTTCCCTGGTGATTAGTGATGTTGAACATCTTTTCATGTGTCTGTCGGCCATCTGTATTTCTTCTTTGGGAAAATATCTATTCATGTCTTCTGCCCATTTTTTAAATTGGATTATTTGTTTTTCCAGTGTTGAGTTGTGTAAGTTTTTATATATTTTGGATATTAACCCCTTATAGGATATGTCATTTGCAAATATCTTCTCCCATTTAGTAGGTTGCCTTTTCTTTTTGTTAATGTTTTCCTTTGCTTTGCAGAAGCTTTTTTATTTTGGGTGTAGTCTTAGTAGTTTATTTTTGCTTATTTCTCTGGCCAGAAGAGACATATCTTGAACCTACAGCCCTTCTTGATTTCCTATTTTGACTTGGCACAATGCACCCCTTATATTTTGCAGTCTGCTGACAGGACTCTTTCAACCACATTTTTTTTTCTGTCTACTTCCAGGCATTCAGATCAACAAGATACAGACTGCTGAAAAAGCAGAAATTATGCAAAGGAGAGAAGCTGAGATTTCACATGATAGGATATTGAGTCTGAGGCTACTTACTGTTAGACTGACACTAGCCAGGAGACAGTCCTTGAATTCATATATCGAATAATAGTACATCAAATAAGGCAGTGTGGATAGATATTCCCTTTCTGAGTCACACCGTCAAGAGGCAGTCTCCAGGGATGCCAGGCCGTCAGCAAGGAGGAAGAGGCCTGCTCCAGCAGCGAGAGAACTCATTGCACTTGAGGTCAGGCTGCTCATGGCCTGAAAAAGAAATTCTGCACTGGGATCTCACGGCAGAAGCAGCATGTGATACAGTTATCTCTCCATCCACTGCACTACAGTGATGCTTCCCTGAATCTGTTTCCCCTCTAAGCTGCGTACTCCTGGACGCACAGACTGTGTTCTGTGTATCCCTCTTCACTGTCTGTTTATCACCTGGTATAGTTAGCAAATGTTTGTTGAGTGCAAGAATGCATGAATCATTCCTCCTTCAGGATAGGGGTTCTGGCCCCTTGGCTCTCTGCAGACAGAGGTGACACTGCTCAAACCACTACCAGTATATTCCTTGACTTTCTCAACAGCCTTAGAATCATTCTGTTGCTTTAAGATCTTCTAGAATATGTCCTTTGGTCCCTCCTAGACCAATCTATGGCTTTTCTTTCCATAAAAGAGAAAACTGGAGAAGCTGGAATACCTACCTATAGGTGGATGAAGCCTGAGAACCACATGCACCACACTCTCTCCTGGGTCATATTCTACATTTCAGGGTAAAGGGTTCTCACAGAATCTGGTTCCTCTGCAAAGACACTGATGTGCTAGATTCTGTGCCAGGTTCCCAGCATATGCTCTTTTCTATTTGAACATCATTGTAGGATACTGTGGGTTGGGAGGATGGTTGCTCTGCCCCCTACTCCCTGAACCTGGTAGCTATGTGCTTTCAAGTGCTGAGTTACCAAAGGAAGAGCAGACGGAATGGGCAGTGTGTTTGCCCAGAGCTGCCACATGGGCAATGGAGCCCACATATTGTCTTGCGTCCTATATGCGGAGCCCATATCATACCGGGTCATCCCAAGTATTGTTTTCCCTTTTAGGGTGTTCAGGACACTTGGGAAGCCACCTGTGAGATTCACATATTCATCTTCCACATTTTATAAATGAGAAAACTGAAGCCCAGAGAAGGAAGGAACTTTTTTGAGCACACAGATGGGTCAGTGACAGAGCTGGGACAAGACTATAGGTTTCCTGGTTCCAAGTCCAGAACTCTGACTCCATCCAATGGGGTGAACATTTCAAAATTCTGTCCACTCATTCTGGGGTTTAGATTCTAGCTTTAAGTATCAGGAACATATACCAGCCTCATACACCATCTTAGGTGCCTTCATCCATAGCTAACTACACCCTGGATCTTCCTGAGTGAGGATGTGGCTTTTCCCTAAGTTATCTTTGTGAGTGTGAGGCAGGGGAAAAAAGGGAAAGGTTGCTATGGAGAACATCAAAGACCCCACCCACACATTCCTGACTTTTGTCAGGAAAGTGGCTACAGTCTGATAATTCCTTGTTTCTGAGGGGGTGGAGGAGCTAACCACAGGATCTAAGCCCACACACCTGTGCCTCTGACCTTGCCATTTAGGGAAATTGACTCATTATGAGACCGGTTTTTCCAGAAAAAGGATCTCTAGGGTCTAGCTGGGATGGTCATCTACCCTATTCAGGGCCAAGATAATAAACTATAGACTCATGGTATATTTAAAAATTTCTACTGTTTAAGCAACTGAGGTAAATCTCCAAGCTTAGAATATGATCTGGGCCTACATTATGTAGGGGAAGAGCACTGGTCTAGAAGGCAGGGAATTTGGTGTTTACACCCAGTTCACCAGTGGACCAGCAGTGAGAACTTGGGTTCTCTCCCTGCTCAGAGTCCTATTTTCGTAAGTTGTGAATGGAAACTTTAAACTAGAGTAATTAATCCTCAAGTTCCCTTTATTCCAATGAGCTGAGATTTGATAGTTCTCATACTTACAAAGGGCTTAGTTGACTTTTTCCCAGAAATAATTGAGAGGGATCCAGTAATGGCAAACTGCTCAGAAAAGAGAGAAATAATCAGTTTAGTTGTCTTGTGGAAATGAGGCCACCATGTTACTATTAATCAATAAGTAATGTAAAACTTTTAGGGACATAACACTGTAGGAATGGTGTGGGTCCATATTGATAAAGTCCTGATTTCCACTCTCAGGATGCTTACATTGACTTTGAAAAATAGGCAGATGCACATAGGATCTGGGTTTATGTTAGCAAAAATCACTGTGAGCTGAGGTGGCCTGGAGAGAAGGTGTACACAGAGGGAGGAGAGTAGTGCTGAATTACAAGGTGGGAAGAGAGGAGGTTGAGAAAGACCAATGACCTGAAGGTATAGGAAGGTGGGAGCAACCAACAGAAACACTCAGGAAAGGGGCTCTGATGGCACAAGGTACAGAAGCATGTGGGCTTCAAGTATTGGTGTAGGGGGCCTGAGTTAGACTGGGAGCTGAGGAAGGTGGGAAGTACAAGGATAGATGTGAAGAGTCTTTCAGACTGAAGCCCCAGAAGTCAGTATTTGAGCCCAGTGGTGGTAAGGATCCAGCTGGTGGAGGGGAATATTCTGAAAAGCTGAAACATTGGTTAAGCTTGTGGCTTTTAGGAATTGGTAGTCACAGACAAAGAGGGTCCAGCATGACCTATTTATACCTTTCATAAGGGAATGTGGGAGCCACAACTACTGATCAGATAGAGATATATGGGCAAATTATGCTCTGGGGGCAAGAGAAGGGCTGCATAGTTTGTGTTTACACAAAGGCTATATCCATACAGTGGTGGTGCCTTCATAGAATTCATCTGCCCAGAATGTGTGCTTTTTTTTTTTTTTTCCCTTTGTACAAGATACTACGTGGAAAATAAGTGGCCCTTTGTGGGAGGCATGACTAGGCCCTGGCTATCTCCAAAGAAAAGGATTGACTAGGCCTTTCTCCATGAGTAATTAGATGGAAGCCAGCAAAAACGTTTTCCAAATTCTCAGGATTACTTCTGAACACATAACAGGTGTCCTTGCCTCCCATGAATTTTATTACCAGTTTAATTCTCTGCAACCCGTGGCATCTACCAGTGGTGCTCATTCTGTTTTAAAAATGATCTTTTCACTCTCTACCTGGCAGGTGGATGATTCTTAAACTGGAGGAAATCCAATGACCTCATCAAAGGCCCAAAGAAGAATGTGAAAAATTTTACATTTTTCCAGAGATAGGCTGTGAGGCCAGGTAAGAAATAATGTACTGGTATGCCCACTGTATTAGCCTCTTGCCTCCTGCCCCAACCAGCCACTCCCTGGGATGCTGACACAGGAGGAGGGATTAAGCCCCTCTGCTGCTCTTCCTGAATTAGAGAAACGTGACATGGGACAATGACAGAGGGAAAGTCAGAGGCCTTGGCTGCCTTCTCCTCTATCCCTACCTCTTGGGAGTCATGGAGTGACTTAGCACCTACTTAGCATTTAGAAAGCATATCCTCTCTTGGAGACCCCACTCTACTCACACATAGAGCTCCTACAAATGGGTACCCAGACATCAAAATGGTGGAAATTGTTGGCTTGAAGTGGGAAGAGTGGGGAGCAGAAACCAAAATGGCACCCAAACTTGAAATCAACAGGCAACACAGGATCTGGATAATCTACAAGAGACAAGAAGGAAAATTCTAGGAACACACTTTGAACAGATGAGAGTGATTGTTTGAATGTAAGTTGTGTTTATAAAGAGTATAAAATATGCTATAATTGGCCATGTTAAAAAGGAGAAAAAGGGGCACCTGGGTGGCTCAGTCAGTTAAGCCTGCTTAAGATTCTCTCTCTCCCTTTCTTTCTGTTCCCCCTGCTCCGCTCATGTGTGCTCAATCTCTCTCTCTCACACACACAATTTAATAAAAAGGAAAAAAAGGTGTTACAAGGAGCCAGTAGGCATTCTCTAAGAGAAAGAAAGTCATGTATAACTAACCTCTTCTCTTCTGATAGGATTATTAAACTAGCAAGTCAGGAAGTGATCCTATGTACATTTTAACTTTATTTTGAAAAAGATAGTTGATAATTTGTTGTTGTTGTTCTAGGAAAAGCAAATGGAGAAAATTTTTCTGGACACTAGTTTGGTTAGATGGGTGTAGAAAGAAAACTTATCAAAGAAGAGTGAATAAAGGACTCAATTTCATTTGAAATAAAATAGAGCAGAAAGTCTCTAGTGCATAATCCATCTTATTCATCATTGGATTTTAATAATAATTACTATTTTCATGACACCAGTGATAATAATAATAATCTGTATTTGTTGAACACTTTCTATACTCTGATTATTCATCTCATCTTTTTTATGGATGAGAAAAATGAGGCACCAGGATAAAAATAGTTTGTATAAGGCCACACAGATGGCCGAGTAAAAGAACTAGGATTTACCCATTACTTTGATCTAGAACCCACACTCTAACCCACTGTTTAATGCACATGCAATTGAAAGATGATACAAACATAGGAGAAATAACCTGAAGTCAAGAGAATTCAACCATTCATATAATTAATATGTATTAAATATCTATTGTGGGCCAGCACCAGGGAAATGAAACATGAAAATCACCACCACTGGCCATGTATTATGTGCTTTACAGATATGTTCCTTGGAAAGTATAGAATGGGTTAAGAGCAAAGTAGTAGGAAATGAGGTCTGAGAAGTACTGGGGGCAGGGTGCAAACCATGTAGGGCTTTGTTGGCTATTTTACCTTTCATTGCCTTTCATTCTGCGTAAAAAGGGAAGTGAAGTGGATAATTTTGAACGAAGAGATTACATGATCCAATTTATATTTTTAAAGGATCATTCTACCTGCTGTGTTGAGAATAGATTATAAGGAAACAGAGCAGGGAGATCAATAAGGAGGGCGTTGCAGTAATTCACATGTGAGATGATGTTGACTTGAAAGAAGATGTTGACAGTGGAGATAGTAAGATGTAGTTGGATTCTAGATGCATGATGAAGATTAAACCTGTAGGATTTGCTGAGAGTTTGTGGATTATAAAACATAGGAATGAAGGTTGCCTCCAAGGGTTTTGGCTTGAGCATCTGAAATGATGGAATTGACATTGATCTGAGCTGGGGAATGTTGTATGAGGGGTGGGTTTGGGGACAAAGATGAGGATTTCAGTCTGGGACAGGTTAGCGGAGAGATGTCTAGTAGATACCCAAGTGGAAATGTATATAGGTTGTTAGACATATGAGTCTTAAGTTTAGAGGAGAGAGCCAGGTAAGGGATATAGTCTTTTTCCCCCAAGTCCTAAGTGAAGATAATATTTAAAACTATATTACTGGATGGGATCACCATTGCAACAGATACAGAAACAAAATGG
Source organism: Phoca vitulina (assembly GCF_004348235.1). Taxonomy (NCBI): domain Eukaryota; kingdom Metazoa; phylum Chordata; class Mammalia; order Carnivora; family Phocidae; genus Phoca; species Phoca vitulina. Next base: position 27,744,441 of record NW_022589719.1, on the reverse strand, counting down.
AATCAAGGACTGAGCTATCAAATACTCCAAATGTAGGATCTGAGAAATAAATAGAAACAGTAAAGGAGTATAAAAGGAGCAGCAAAGAGGAAAACCAGAAGAATGTGGTGTCCAAAAGCCAAGTGATTAAAATGTTTCAAGTAGGAGAGAGTAGTCAGCTGCATTAAACACTTCTACTAGTTCAAGAACATTAATAACTAAGACTTAGAAATTAGGTTACTAATGTGGAGCAATGGGGACAAATGACATTGGGTGTGATTCAAGAGAGAATATCATTCCAGAGGAACTGGAAACACTGACTTTCTACCCCTTAGAGGAGTGTTGCTGGGAAGGCAAGTGACCAGCGGGCAGTAGCTGAAGGGGGTGTGAAGTTATAATTATTTGTTTCTGCTTTTTTGTTCTCAAGATGGGAGAAATTACAGTAAGATTCTGTGCTCATGGAAATGATAAGATTTGCAGAGAGAATAGGAAGAATTACTGGAACAAGTGATAAGGGATGGGATCTACTGTACAAAGGGAGGGTTATCATCAGTTAGAAGACGGACGTCCTATTGGTAATGGGGAGAGGAGAGAGAATATATGGCACAGATATGAATAATTTCAGATGTGTAGCAGCTTGTGGACATTCTCCCCAGATTGCCTCAATTTTTGTAGTATTTTAGGAAGCAAGGTAATCAGTGGAGAAGGAAGAAACCTCAGAGGTTTCAGGGGATAGAATGTATGAAATAGTTTTCTGGGGTAGTAGGAAAGTGAATGGATGAAGGAAAGATCATGTTCTTTTTAGACAGCTTTTACAGTCCTTTTGAGGTTATGGTCATAATCAAAAGTGGAGTCCTTGTGTGTGTTTTCAGCCAAGGTTAGTTGCATGGGTTCAGGTGTAGAATAAGCAAATGGGCAGAGCTAGAATTAAACCAATGTTGCAGTTTTTCCTGAAGATTATGCCTTAAGTTGAGGAGCACAAGGCTGTTGAGGGTGTTAACAAGAGAGAGTGAACTATGGGATCTTGGCTAGGTGAGAAAGGCTCTGTGAAATCGGAATATTATCAATAAGTCTCAGTGAGGTTAAAGAGAGTCAACATAGAGTCAGAGGGAGTGACCTGGAAAGATCAGAGTTGGTGGAGTATGGGATGCTTGAAATGTAAGTAATGGTGGCTTTATTGCTTTTAGTATTGATAAGGCCCAGGATATGACTCACAGAATGTTTGTCTAAGGAAGGATGGGCAAGATACCTGTGGAGAAGAGGTCAAGGAACAGAGAGGACGTGATACTGGAGGGATCATAAACATGAAGATTGAAACAGTCAAGGCTTATGATAGGACCTCTCCTGGAAGGAGTGACAGTGATTGAGGACAGTATCTCGAAAAGAAAAGGCAAATTACCCAGGAGAGTAAAAAAAGTGGCAATGACCTGGAGTCCTCCTGTATAGCAAGAGGACTTTGAGAATGGGGCTCTGTTTCTTTTTTCTTTTAACTGTATATTTCACCTATTATCCTAAGTGTGTAAAATAGTGGTGGGGCCATTGAAGGTGCTCAAAAATGGCAGCTGAATGTATGAATGAATAAACACAGTAAAACGTGTTTGTGATTCTAGGCCACATGTAGGCTAGATTGTAGGGAACAGGGTAAGCCTGCAAGGAAACTGTTGTTTGGAAGAAGTAAATTGAGGAGTGAGTACTCGTAAATGATAGCAGGAAGACAAGCATTAATTGGTTTTATTTTCAAGCAACATGTTCATCAAACGATTTTTCTAAGGATGATCACTTTTCAAATTTGCCAGTACATCATTTAATGTTATTTTCTAAAACACTGATTATTTTTACGTTTTTAAACTAAACTCAGTCTTCTGAAATTTTAATTCTCCTATCAATTCTCCATTATTCCTAATACTAGAATTACCTAATAGAAAGTTTTGAAGTTCATGACTGTTTAAATTGCTGGAGATAATTATTCTTTCCCTTGCTCAAAATATAGATAACTTTTTAAAAATATCTTTTTTAGGGGTAGAAGACTTAATTAGGATTTTTAAAAATAATACATAAAAAGGGTTATTATGGGTTTTTTTTCTTTTTTAAAGTGGGAGTGAGGGGCGCCTGGGTGATTCAGTCGGTTATGTGTCTGCCTTCGGTTCAGGTCATGATCCCAGAGTCCTGGGATTAAACCCCACATTGGGGCTGCCTGCTCAGGGGGGAGCCTGCTTCTCCCTGTCCTCCTCCTCCCTGCTCACGCTCTCTCTCTCTCTCTCTGTCAAATAAGTAAATAAAATCTTTTAAAAAAAAAAGTGGGAGTGAATTAGTTATTTGGATGACATGAGATTCTGAAGTAGGAGCTTTTAGAGATTGAGAGGAGAAGATTGATCTTGAAGTGTCCTTGAGAAGCAAAGAGACTGCCTTCACTTCCAGGCCCAGAAGTGAGGGTCACAGTGGAAACAGTGCCCTTGGGAGCTAGGTTTCTGTTTATACAATAGATGAGGAGGCCTTTGAGAAACAAATTGGGGAATGAAGAGGATTATGCAGTTAACTGATCCTGAATTCCAGAGACCCCAACTAGGCAGGTTTCCAAAGTTGGAAATGAATAGGAGTCAGGTCTTAAAAGAGGATATTCAGAGTCAGGTGGGAATTAAAGTCCTGGATATGAAGGTTGATGACCAGGGACACATGGTTATAGTTAGGCGAACAGGGAAAAAATGTACAGTGAGGTTAGTCCAGACTGTCTCATCTCAAAATGGTTAAGAAATGAGCTCAAAACAGACTAATTTAATCCTATTGAGTAAAATCATGTGGTTAAATCCAAAATCTACTATGTTAAAGACAAATTGCAAGAGACTTTCTTGTACAGCTTTCAAGTAGACACCTAGTGGTTTTAGTTTACAGAGAGGCCTGAGTTGGATAGAGTCTTCCCATAAAGCCCCATTTCATGTCCCAATTAGCCTGGAGTCAGACAGAAAAAAATGAAAGACTCTCCCAGATCCACTGTAGATCTGTAGTCTGAAGACATTCACCACATTTTCCCCAGTGTTCCCCTTACAATGACATCAACTTACTCCAAGGACTGTAGCTTCTTCCTGCAGACTGTTCTGCGGGTTATCTTCTTTTTGGTAGCTGTGTTTAGGTTTTTCTCTTTTGAGGATGATAATGCCATTTGGAGTAAAGGAGTCAAAGGCTCCCTTGGTCTTGGGCTGTGATAGCATGATGCTGATGATGCTAGAAGAGGCAGTGAACTCAGTTAGGACCTGAGGTTCAACCTGAAGATGTGAAAACATTTAAGATTTTTCTCCATTGTCCAAGGGGTGACCTGTCCTTTAGGAACAAAACTGAATGTGGGGAGCAGTAGAAGCATTGGAAGACCAGCATGCTTGGTACAGTCCATCCATTATGGACAGAAGGCATATCACTGCGAGAAAATGAAACATTTTGAGGAGTCCCACATTTGAGAGGTAAACAATTCAGATAGAACTTGCCTTGCAGCCTTGAGGTTATCTACCTTACTGTCCTTCCAACAAGCCCTGCTTCCAGCCTCCCTCTCGTACCCGTGTACCTCTGCTTCACCCACATTCCCACGCCACATGTCCCGATATTGTACTTTTATGCTGCACCTATACTGCTCAGTCTTCCATCATAGTCTTGTTTTCTTTCCCTCAGATGTTGATTAATCCTAGTCCACATCTCTTTCTTGTGTAGGTCCTGTCCCACATGGAATGACCCCCTTGTCTATATTAGCTCAATGATTGTTAATATGAACATTTATTTAACTCCTGCTAAATTCCAGGCACTAGGCCATAGTAGCTCTAATCTCTGTAACAACATAGGTGTTATTAACTCCACTTTATGCATTAGAAACTCAGGACTGATAAGTTCAAGTGATTTTCATTATATGAAATACACAAAGTACTTAGCCTGGCACATTGAGAGTATTTAATACATGGTAGCAAATATAATTATTATTATCCTGTATTTGCGTCACGGTCTGAACCAAATCGATCTGGCTCAGAAGCTTGTGATAGTTTTCTCAATACCACATTAATTCTCCTCATCTTCCCTTCTTTCCTAACATTGACAGTTCCAATGTAGACTCAAGAGCCCAAATCAGCAGTGTTGCTGAGCCTCTGTGGTATGAGCAGCAGAGTCCAGCCACTGGGATGCTCCCTAGATCTGTTCTCAGCACAACATTCTCCCCCTTGAAGGCCGTAGTTTGGATAAAGTCTTGTGATAATCTGATGGTGCCACAGTTCTGTTCCCCAGTCCTTCTCCTCGATGTCCAGGTTCTCTTGGAGGGAATGCATAACATATAAAGACTGGAACTGGCATCTACAATCTCATTACCAGTGAGGGAGATGGGAAAGGACATTGAGCTGGAAGTACAATTTGCACATTTGAGCATATGTCTTAGAGTCCAGTCCTATGCTTATATTCTATACACAACAGTTATTACTAAACTCACCATAAGCACGTTGTTTTAGCCACTTCATAGGTTCATGGTGAGGGAGAGGAGATGATGCGTGTAATGGGTTCAACATAGAACAGGGGCACATGATATACTCTCAATACATATTAGTTATATCTAAACTCATTGGAATTCCAGCTCAGATATTTATTAGTTGGCCACAGGCAGGTTATTTCCCCTCATTTATCCTGTTTCATTATGTATAAAATAGGAATAATAATGCTATCATGAAGCACTCTTGTGAGGATTTGAATGAGGTGATTTAGATGAGTGCCCTTTGTTGTGTCCCTGTGATCTTTATCAGGTGCTCCATATTGCTCAATAAAAGATTGGTGACTCCACCCCATTTCCACTCATAGATCCGTGCCCTGGTCATTTCTTATGCTCTCTGGGCATCAGATACCTTTGAAAAGTTATTAAAAATACAGTTCTCCTTGTTTAAGGAGTTAATTTTCTTTTTGGGGGACTTTGGAATCTGAACAGAAGTATGGTCGAGGTAACATGAATAAGGAGGGGAATAGGGTTGACACTGAATCCTTTGCAGTAGAACTGGGGCAAAGAGGCCATGGGTGAGCATTCTAGCACATCTTTAAAACCAGAGTGGTAGAAAAAGTATCAGGTTTGGAAAGATTCTGGGTTTCAAAATCAAACAGTAGTTCCTGATAAAATGATAATAATTGCTAACATTTACTCAGCACCCACTGTGAGTCTAGCACTCTGATAAGAGCTTTGTGTAAAGTCTCATTTAGTCTACACAACGACTCTCAGAGATAGGTGCTATTGTTACTTGAATTCTACAGATAAGAAAATGAGGCTTATATTTTCCACTGTGGTCAGAAACAAGACAGGGATGTCCACTCTCACCACTATTATTTAACGTAGTACAGAAGTCCCTGCCACAGCAGTCAGACAACAAAAAGAAATAAAAGGTATCCAAATCCAAATCAGCCGGGAAGAAATCTAACTTTCACTATTTGCATATGACTGATACTCTATATAGAAAACCTGAAAGACTCCATCAAAAAATTGCTAGGATTGATACATGAATTCAGTAAAGTTGAGGATAAAAAATCAATGTACAGAAATTTGTTGCATTTCTATATACCAATAATGAGGCAGCAGAAAGAGAAATCAAAGAATCGATCCCATTTTTAATTGCACCAAAAACTGTAAGATACATAGGAATAAACCTAACCAAAGAGGTAAAAGATCTGTACTCTGAAAACTATAAAACACTGATGAAAGAAATTGAAGATGACACAAAAAAATGGAAACACATCCCATGCTCATGGATTGGATGAACAAATGTTAAAATGTCTATATTACCCAAAGCAATTTACACATTGAATGCAATCCCTATCTAAATACCAACAGCATTTTTCACAGAGCTAGAACAAACAATCTTAAAATTTATATGGAACCACAAAAGACCCTAAATAGCCAAAGCAATCTTGAAAAAGAAAAGCATGGCTAAATTAACAACAGGAAACAACAGATGTTGGTGAGGATGCAGAGAAAGAACCCTCTTACACTGTTAGTGGGAATGCAAACTGGCACAGCCGCTCTGGAAAACAGTGTGGAGGTTCCTCAAAAAGTTAAAAAAATAGGGCTACCCTATGACGCAGCAATTGCACCATTAAGTATATAACCAAAGGATACAAAAATACTAATTCAAAGGGATACATGCACCCCAATGTTTATGGCAGTATTATCTACACTAGCCAAATTATGGAAAGAGCCCAAATGTCCATCAAGTGATAAATGGATAAAGAAGGTGTGTATACACATACACACACACACAAATACATGCATGCAATGGAATATTACTCAGCCATCAAAAAGAATGAAATCTTGCCATTTGCAACAATGTGGATGGAGCTAGAGAGTATTATGCCAAGCGAAATAAATCAGTAAGAGAAAGACAAATACCATATGATTTCACTCATCTGTGGAATTGAAGAAACAAAACAAACGAACATGGGTGGGGGGAAAAGAGAGCAAAATCAAGAAACAGACTCCTGACTATAGAGAACAAATTGATGGTTACCAGAAGGGAGGTGGGGGAGGTGGGTTTAATAGGTGATGGGGATTAAGGAGGGCATTTGTGATGAGCTCCCAGTATTGTATGGAAGTGCTGAATCACTAAATTGTACCCTGAAACTAATATTACACAGTATGTTAATTAAGAAGAATTTAAATTAGGGGCGCCTGGGTGGCTCCGTCTTTAAGCATCTGCCTTCAGCTCAGATCATGGTCCCAGGGTCCTGGGATCGAGCCCTGCATCGGGCTCTCTGCTTGGCAGGAAGCCTGCTTCTCCCTCTCCCACTCCCCCTGCTTGTGTTCCCTCTCTCGATGTGTCTCTCTCTGTCAAATAAATAAAATCTTAAAAAAAAAAAAGAATTTAAATTAAAAAAAAAGAAAAGAAAATGAGGCTCAGAGAGGGTAAATGGTGTTCATAAGATTGTATATCTAGCATATAACGGAGCAGGATTTGAACACAGGCAATGTAATGCCTAGGCTCTTCTATATCCCCCGTAGGTATGGGCCTGCCCATCCTCCACACATAATCCTCAGCCCCTCTATCCTCCCTCCCTCATAGCCGAAGTCCATTGGCTACCACTCTCCAGCCATTCTGATTGGAGCGAGGCGATATCTCATCATAGTTTTGATTTGTATTTCCCTGATCATGAGTGATGTTGAGCATTTTTTCATGTGTCTCTTGGCCATCTGTATGTATTTTTTGGAAAAATATCTGTTCATGTCTTCTGCCCATTTTTAACTGGATTGTTTGTTTTTTGGGTGTTGCGTTTTATAAGTTCTTTACATATTTTGGATACCAACCCTTTATCTGATATGTCATTTGCAAATGTCTTCTCCCATTCCATAGGTTTCCTTTTAGTTTAGTTGATGGTTTCCTTTACTGTGCAGAAGCCTTTTATTTTGATGAAGTCCCAATAGTTTATTTTTGCTTTTGTTTCCCTTGCCTCAGGTGACGTATCTAGTAAGAAGTTGTTGCGGCCAATGTCAAAGAGGTTACTGCCTGTGTTCTCCTCTAGGATTTTAACGGTTTCCTGTCTCATATTTAGGTCTGTCATCCATTTTGAATTTATTTTTGTGTATGATGTAAGAAAGGGGTCCAGTTTCATTCTTCTGCATGTGGCTGTCCAGTTTTCCCAACACCATTTGTTGAAGCTGTCTTTTTTCCATTGGATATTCTTCCCTGCTTTGTCAAAGATTAGTCGACCATATAGTTGTGGGTTCATTTCTGGGTTTTCTGTTCTGTTCTATTGATCTGTGTGTCTCTTTTTGTGCCCAGTATCATACTGTCTTGATCATTATAGCTTTGTAATATAACTTGAAGTCCGGAATTGTGATGCCTCCTGCTTTGCATTTCTGACCTTGGACATTTGTTCCCATATTCTGGTAAATTGGTTTCTGCTGCATTCCTGTGGTTTACTAGCCCAAATGTGCTAAGTAGACCCCTTCCTCTTTCTAGTCTTAATCCCCAGTCTCTTGGGGTTCATTCACATTGTCACAAATTGCAGGATTTCTTCCTTTGTAAGGCTGACCATGAGGACACCGTGCTAAGTGAACAAGCTGGTCACAGAAGGACAGATACTGAGTGACTGAACTTACATAAGCTATCTAAAATAGACTCACTGAGGCAAAGACTAGAATGGTGGTTGCTAGGCTCTCGGGGAGGAAGAAATGGGGAGTTGCTGTACAATGTGTATAAAATTTCAGTTGTGCAAGATAAGTTCTAGAGATCTGCTCCACAGCGTTGGGTTTATAGGTAGACCTACGGTATTTTACATTTAAAAGTCTGTTAGAGAGTAGATCTCATGTTAAGTGTTCTTACCACAATAAAAAACTAAAAAAATAAAATCCCAACTAAAGGATTTAAAAACAAAAGTCTCTAGTTCTGGATCCTTTCCTATAGGATTTCTATAGGACTCCCTCCTATATTTTTCAGTCCTCATACCTAAGGACTACAAGATATACTTGATTCTAGTCCTGAGGCTAGGACCTGGAAGCCTTGTTGGTATACTTACCATACTCTGGATACCATGTACATTTATTTTCTTTTATTATTTTTTAATTGTTTTGTTTAAAAGAGTGTATAACATACCAAATACAATGAAACAGGAAATACATTTTGAAGAAGAAAATGAAGTTCCTTAAATCTCAACTTCTACACAATAACTGGTGTTTCATACATATCCTTTTCTTTTTTTTTTTTTAAGATTTTATTTATTTATTTATTAGAGAGCGAGCGAGAGAGAAACAGCATGAGAGGGGAGAGGGTCAGAGGGAGAAGCAGGCTCCCCGCTGAGCTGGGAGCCCGATGTGGGACTCGATCCCAGGACCCTGGGATCATGACCTGAGCCGAAGGCAGTCACTTAACCAACTGAGCCACCCAGGCGCCCCTCATACATATCCTTTTCATTCTCGCATTTTCTCCCTCCTCTTTCTTTATATGTGTTTACATGCATTCATCGTTCTACATAAACTGAATCATTCTATCCATGCCAGTTAGAAATCTTTTTGCACTCAACATTATTCTGTGAACATCTCTGACACTAATGAATGTAAGCAATAAAAATCCTAAATTTAAAAGCCAAATGGTACATTCTGACACATGATATCATGTGGATGAAACTTGAAGACAATATGCTGAGTGAAATAAGCCAGTCACAGAAGGACAGATATTGTACGATGGCACTTCTGGGAGGCAGCCGGAGTACTCAAGTTCATCAAGACAGAAAGTAGAATGATGGATACCATGGGTGGGAGGAGAGGGAAATGTGGAGTTAGTGCTTAATGGCATGGAGTTTCAGTCTGGGAAGATGAAAAAGTTCTGGAGTTCAGTTGTGGGGATGGTGCACAAGAATAAGGATGTACTAAATACCACTGAACAATACACTTAAAAATGGTTAAAATGCTAAATCTTGTGTTATATATATATATATATTACCACAATAAAAAAACCAGTGTATCCAAATGAATAGATGTTTCAAGGTTCACTTAACCAGTGAAGGTTATTTAGGTTGTTTCTCTCTCTCTCTCTCTCTCTCTTTACCATTATGAACAATGCTATAGTGAACATTTTTGCACTTCTGTGGTGCCTCACCTATTCAATTATTTCCTTAGAGTAACATTTAGAAGTGGATTTATGAAGTTTAAGGCTATGATACATGTATTGGCTACTTTTTAGGGGGAATTCTATAGAGCCAGCATTCTTTATGGTTCTCAGGAAGTCTCCAGACTGATGCCATCATCCCCAGACTCCACAGTCTGAGGTGAGAGGGACTGCTTGGTCCCTCCACATTCATCAAGTGGAGGCAAACTTGGGGTAGCCCACAACTTTTCCAGACAGTTCTAAAACCCCCACTTTGGAGACAAATCATAGCTTAGAAGACAACTGCTCTGCATGCAGCAATTTTCTCTATGACAGAAATAGAATGGAACCTTAGGGTCCTAATGCAGGATTCAGTCTAATTACACAGTATTTTCTGAGAGCATATTCTGTTTAAGACTGAGTGGCATATGAAGAAATGCAGAGAATTGTAGAAAATCATCACCTCAAGTCTTGAAGGAAACCTAAGGATTGTTTCACCGAATTCTTTTGTTTGGAAAGTGGGTAAACTAATGATCAGAACAGGGAATTAACTCACCAGTCATGCAGTTACTCAGAAGAAAGAATAAAAATCTGATTCCTGGCTGGCTATTCCAAGGACAGCCATCTCCCCCTCCCCCCCAAATTCAGGATTCAAACCAAGGTGCCCACCTGTTCTTGTAGCCCAGTCCTGTAAGTGGTGGCTGGTGGGCCAGCTCTCTGCCGGGGAGCCCTCAGGCAGAACCTCCTACTGGCCCTTCCTCCTCTGCTCTCCAGCCTCTAAGACTTCCTGCCCCTTTCTCAGAGGAGTAGTTATGATTACACAAGATATGAGCTTTGCTGTACTTACAGCCAATGCCATAAAAAGTACCTCTGCTTCCTTTTTCTAAATTTCAAGGATTGGAAACTGACACAAAACACAAGTAACACATAAGAATAAATAGCTTGTGAAGACTAGTGACTTGCATGATCCCGGTTAGAATTCATTTCCCTCATTCCTGTAGTTAAGTCAACTAGTTTATCTTAGCCTGAGTTTTCTGTCTACTAAGTAGGGATGGATAATAATGATTCCACCATTAGCTGTTGGGAGGACTAAAGAGAAAGGATGCAAAGAGCTTACAAAAAGTAGGTACTCAGTAACTAGTGATAACAGTGATGTACATTTTGGATTTGGGAGAATTTATTTATTTTCCCATTTCCCAGGCTCTTGGCAAACTGAAAACAACCTATGGGGACTTGCTGCCCAACTGTCACTTCTTTGGGTGCCTCTTTCTTCTCTGCCTCTGGCTTCATATCTTCCTAAATAACTTCATGCTCAGCCAAGTCCAGGCACACCTTGGGAAGGATACAAGCAGAAGCAGAGCCATCAAGGATGCGTACAAGCTCACATGCTGGGAAGTGCTGGGTATTGAGGGGACATTGTTGCCCCTTTAGCATTCCTTTTAAGACTGCTTAGAGAACAGCCTCTGCTCAGAAGGGCAGGGATTCAGATGGCTCTGGGAAGTGTGGCCTGCAGCAACAGCTGGCTGCATGATGTGCTCCATGCTTTCTCAGTTTCCTGAAGGTCGCAAGGCTGTCCCCTGAGAGAGGAGCAAATCTAAGCCAGGGGTATTTAAGAAACTCATAAAATACTTGGAGAGAATTTTAGTCCAATCCTTTTATTCTCCAGATGAGGTGATACTACTGAAGGAGCCTACCACAGATCACTCGTCATGGCAGCAGAAGAAGTAGGACTAGAATCCAAGTCTCTTGGCATCTGGGTCAGGTGTGCATCAGGGCCACCGCCCGTCACTTTGTCATCATCTCCATCCCCACAGCCAACGTCATCATCACTGAGGAAAACCCTCGTGGTCCAGGCCTTCCTCTGGGTCTGTGACCTGCTTTGAACAAATTGTCAGAGAAGGATGTTGGTGGACTTCTCTCATACCTCTTCTGAGTCTGAGAAGGAATTTGTGGGAAAATCAGTTAAAATAACCAGCTTCTCATATATAAAATGATAATAAAGAGGTTTTCAGAATTTCTCTGAGGATTTAGTCATATATTAAGTCATGTATATAAGTCTATATAATGTGCCCAGCATAAAGTCTCACATATATTAGAATTCATAAAAATCTGTGTTCTTTGCCCAACATCTTCTCCCACCCCCTTTATAGAAAAATATATTTCATGTCTAGATTGATCTCTGGGCTCTATGTGTAGTTTTTCTACATGTATTCTAAATCCATGCTCCTGTGTATTGACTGGAATATCCTCAGCCCTTTTCAGAGTCCTAGTGCTCTAGACGGCAAATGACTCTTGGTACTAAGCTTGCTTCAAGGGTGAAGTCCAGGAATTTCCCAATTTCTCACCCTCCCCAGCCCAGGCTGACCCTGAAGTTAGTAAACATGGAAGTGCATCTCAGATCTATGATCTGGAACAGAGATGACTGAGATTTCTTTTCTCCAGAAACAGGGGATGCAGACTACCCAGGAGAGGTTCCCCAGAGCATGGTTCATTGTCCTCTTTGACATTTGAGCTCCTCCTTTCCATCTTTCTGCTCAGCTATCCATAACTACCTAGGCTTTCATCCTCACAGGAGCTGTATGGTAGTAGCAAGTTGGGGCTCCGCCATCAGGAGGCAGAAGAAAGACAACAAAGAGGAAGGTAGAAATTGACACATTCCCAAGAATCTCCAGCAAAATTCTTCTTAAGTCTCATTGGCCAGAACCATGTCACATTGCCATTTCCATCCATAAGAAAAGCTAGAAAATATCATTTTTTTCAGTTATGCACTACACCATTCCTGAATAAAGTCATCATGATTTTGTAAGAAAGATAGGGAGACCCTATAATGAAGAAGCAAATTATCTTGCTACAATTAGTGTTGAATTTGCAAGATAATTTCTGTTGAGGTGTGTGTATTCATCTTGGTGAGCTGGATTCTTTGCATAGTTCACATAAGCTGGTTATGAACTCATTTGAAGATATAGCTGAAAATATTTGAAAAATTATGAAATGACACATTTAAGGCTTGAGAAGATTTCTTCCTATTTTCTTAAACCAGATAGTAGCAGCGTAAGGATATGAAACCATTTTACCATTGATTTGCAGATATTATTAAAATGCATTTGGAAGAATTTTATATTTCATTTTTAAACTCTTAGCACACACACACCTCTCCATTATATCAAATTTTAATGGCATTTTGAAGACCAAAATTTCTTCATCAGTTTTTTCCTATAATTTTGGCTAGCAAATAATTTTAAGTGTGAAAGGCAAATATTTCTAGGAAGGAAATTAAACTGAATATTGTGTCTCGTAACAACTGATTCAACCAACTGAAGCTGATAAACGATGATAAACTTTGAACAGCGGGACTTGTTCTAAGCAACTCGTTTTCCCCATCCAGAGTGCTAGGTTTCAGTCTTCAGTTTACATAACCACCATGAAATGTCCTTATTACTAGGTGGAAAAATCCTTACTTTC
>NW_022589719.1:27715849-27731412 GCF_004348235.1 Phoca vitulina | reverse complement strand
CTTCACCACTTAACCAGTTATAATCATACTAATTCTTGCCATTAAATAGTCAACTAGATTTATTGCTACAGATATTTCTTATTTATTTAATATGCAATGACTTTCATATAAAATTACATTTACTTGTGGTTATTTTTATTGTAACAAATAATTCTGCACAAAAAATGTACAGTGATGACATTTATTTTTTTAATGCATTTATTTAAGTAGAAAAAGGGAGTTAGTTAAAATAGCTAAATAAAAACTAGTTTACAGTCATGGTTCTTTAATTAGAATTTGGGGATAGAACACTTTTCTAAGATGGGCACTTAAAAAAATCCCAATTCTTCTCTAAGCATCCCATGGTGTTAAGGAATTTAATGGCTCAACTTCTCAAGCATGAGTGTATGCAACATGGAGAGCACAAAAATAATATAGCACTGGGGAACCTGGGTGACTCAGTTGATTAAGCGTCTGCCTTTGGCTCAGGTCATGATCCCGGGCCGTGGGATTGAGCCCCACAACCAGCTCCCTGCTCAGCGGGGAGCCTGCTTCTCCCTCTCCCTCTGCAGCTCCCCCTGCTTGTGCTCTCTCACGCACTCTCTCTCTCTCTCTCTCTCATAACTAAAGAAAATCTTTAAAAAATAATAATAGTAATAATATAGCACTTTCTCTTTTTGGATTTTCAAAATCTTTGTTACTTGTACTTGAATAAGCAGGACTCATAGAATTCAAAGAAAACAACCTCATTCTTTCCTCACAACTATCCTATCCAGACAGACATCCTCAGTAGGACTAGATGTCCCCAGCTTCTTATTTAAAATCTCAAGTAAGTTCCTTTCAGGGAGTAGAGAATTCTAGCCACTTGAATATTTAAAATGTACTGTTTTACATACGAATCAAATTTCTGTCATTTATTGTGAAAGCTTCTCTCTCAGTTTCAGTCTGCTCTAGACAGGATGTCTATTGTGGGAAGGAGGAAAGAGTACTCTCTTTTTCTCTCTGACAGTCCTCCCCGGCTTGCTGACAGGGATTTCTGTTCCTTGCAGTCAGGGGCAGGAATGAGGAGTGCTGAGAGGCAGAGAACATCAATTGGTACTTTCCCACCTTGATGTCAGCCTGCTAGGGGCTGAGTGCACCAGGGCTCCATCACTGGGATTCCTTGGCTTGGCCCTCTCAGTACTCTAATGCACTTACTCAGCCAGTGGCTCATGATTCCTCCTGCGTCCCACCCCTGGGTGTCCATCGAAAATCTCCAGCCTCATTCTCTTCAAGGTCTCCTTGCTTCTCCTGGTATCCTTTTGGAGCAAGGTCTAAGACCACAGGTTGGCTTTCTTTCACATGGCTGACTTGTGGAAGGACAGGCCATCCCAATACAACCCTCTCCTGCTTCGCTGTGACAGACAGACTCTAGGGTGCTCTAATACTTCCTGCCTCCTGGTGTTCATGCCCTTTGTGATTGCTTCCCCTTGAGTAGAAGTGAGACCTATGACTTGCTTTGAATAAATAGAATATAGCAAGGTGACAGAAGGTACGTGACTATGTGCACGTGATTGCATGATCACATGGCAGGAGATTGTAGAATGTCTTACCGGTGTCTCCTTCTCTTTCTTGCTAGCTTTGAGAAAGCAGGCAGCCATGTTGTGGAGTTCCACGTGGCCAGGGACTGTGGGCAGCCGTTAGGAACTTAGAGTAGACTCTAACCAACAACCTACAAAGACTTCCAGGCAACACCCAGCCAAAAAAAAAAAAAAAAAGTGGAGCCTTTTGTCCTACAGCTGCAAGGAATTGGATTCTGTCATCACTATGGAAGCTTGAAAGTGGATCCTTCCCCAGATAAGCCTCATCTGAGACCAAAGCCCTGCCAACACCTTGACTGCAGCCTTGTGAGACCCTGAAGTGAAGAGCCCAGTTAAGCCATGCCCAGCCCTGACCTGTAGAAACTGTGAGATAATAAAGGTGTGTTGTACTAAACCTGTAAGGTTGTGGTCATTTGGTATGCAGTGATAGATAATACACCGGCCATCAGAGTCAAAAGCCCAAACCTTAGCCTCTTTTGGTTCCTTGGAGTGTGTTAGACTCAAGTCTACCATCTTCCCCAAGTTGTGAGTTTCCACATTAAGTTCCCCATGTGGTCCCATTGCAGCATCTGTTTCTGAGCCTAGAGATGAGGGAGAAGTCCTCCTTCCTTCTCCTACAGTGGGAAGAGGGGGGAAAACCCCACAGAACCTCAACAAGTTTCTTCCAATGAAATTCTCAGTAAAGTTTTCAAGTGATATTCTGTGGCTAATGAAATTCTCTGAGTTCCAACTCAGTATTTAAATTTCTTTTATAGGCTGGTTGAGAAACTATTTTTGGCTATTTCTTTTGCAATTTCTGCTTGGGTGAATGGCATTTCATTCTGTAGATTGGGGGCAATTATCAACTCCACTGGGGTGGGGGTGGTGAGGGGCGTAGTCCCTCCAAGGGCAGGCAATAGGGGGAAGAATTGTCTGTAGAAAATTTTAAAATAATTACAAAATTGCCAACTGCCTTCTGTCATCCACATGCAAGCATTCTAAACAATATTGATAATAAAATACTCTCTGAGAAAATATCTTTCATTGATAAAAATTCTAATATAAAAGTGGCCTCTTCCTGGGGCAGATCTCTCCCACTGCCCTGCCCTTGGCAGGACACTGTGTTATCTATTGTCTTTGGGCCTCAGATAAGACGGAGCACAATCTCCGGCTGCGTGAGTCCTGTTAACATCCAGATGGACAGCTTAGTTTCTAGCCTTCACAGTGCCTTCTGCCCTTCCTCGGGACACTTTGCTGCCATGTGCTGGTGGTTACAGGATCATAGGGTTCTTGTCTCACGGAATGGAAGAATGAATCTTGGGGACAAAGGAGAGTGATCAAAGTGATAGAGTTTTATTAAGCAAGGATACAGAAAAAGCTCTCTTGAGTGAGGGGGTCCCGAATGCGTTGCCACTGAGGGCTTTTGGTGGTGGTCTTTTACTGAGAACTGACTGGGAAGCTTGTGGCCTTGAGATTCTTGGGCCATCTTGGTTTGAGCAAGGACTATTGATAGCACCCTAGTGACTAAATTCTTTGAGGTTTGGTCACTTTCTATGATTACACTGTAGCCACCAAAGAAAAGTACTCCCTAACATCCGGGGCCAGGTGGTCTGTTTCCTTATCTTTTGTTCACTCTGTCTTAGTGCCTCTGCCTGCCAGAAATAGTGTTAGAGTCCAGCCAGGGGCCTCCTATCTCTCCCTGTCTATACCTTAACCCTTTCCTTATTCACTCGGAAGCTGTAAAAAGTACATAAATCCATGATGGTTGCAAAAGTGAAGAGCCTCCTAGATTTGTGTTCCACCTGCACACTCATATGTGGTGGTACTGTGCATGTGTGCATGTGTGTACATGCAACTTCAGAAAGCAGGTGGAACATTTAGCCCTATCTAATATATAAAGAATTCAATGCAAATTTTCCACCACACATTGCTTTTCTTTTTTGTTTGGGCTAACAGGAATTGTATCAGAAAGTCACTTGGGTGGGCCTCTGGATAAGCGTGTGGTGGGAAGTGGGGAAGGAGGAGGTTGGGCTCTCTGGAGAAAGTGAAGGAGTCAGGCTGTGGACGGGTGGACTAGCTTTATTGTCTAGCAAGGCAAAGCAGGGAAAGAAAGGAAGAGGAGGAGAAGGAAACCCATGAGTACTGAGGAAGGGATGATGTCCGGCACTGTTCTAAGTATTGGCTCATTATTTCTCACCCTGGGAGTACAGAGGCCTAGTATCCTGTGTTTCAGTCTTCCTATTGCACAGAGACAGGAGGACACTGAGGAGTGAAGGAACTCACTCAAGATCATATTTTTTGAGGAAGTAAGTGGAGAGGCTTCTAGAGGGAAGGTTCTCAGGCGTCTGATCTGGAGGGTTAGGTGTGTGTGCTGTGTCCTCTCTGAGGCCATCCTGACCCTGAGTGAGCTCTGCACGCAGACCCTTGGCAAAGGGACTCATGGCAGTGCCCGGGTCAGTGGCCCTCAGCTCCAGGAGAGGACTTGCCCCCCCAGCAGCCTCCCTGCTGTGGCTCCCGCAGAAACAAATGCAGATGGGCAGTTTCTCTTTTCTGCCAGGGCATGAGGAAGGGGGTTTCCTTTGCTTCTGCCTTTGGAAATAAAAATAAATCTTCCAAGGCAGCTGCGACTCTGCCATTGGCGCTCACCCTGGAGGTCTTGGTAGAATGTCACCTCCTAGTCACTGCTTGAGTCTGAGACTTGGGTCTTGGCCTCCTGAGTTTGCAAAAACATGCAATGGTGCCTGAGCGTGGGGTGAGGAAGGAAAGGAAAGCACAGTTGTGTGTACCTGCTGGGAAATGGAAACTTGGTATGTTTTTATGAGACTTGTCTTTCAACTATTTTCAGGTTTTTGAGACGAAATCTGTTGCTTGATTAATATTCTCAGGCCTTTGGATTCAGACGGAATTACCCTACCAGGTTTCCTGTTCTCCAGCTTGCAGGCAGGACTGAGGGACTTCCTTGCCTCCATAGCCAGGTGAGCCAATTGCTGTGATACATCTTCTCTTCTCTCTCTGTCCTCCCCCTCTCCCCTCTCCCTGCTCTCCCCCTTTCCGTCCTCCTCCTCTTCTTCCCCCTCCTATTGGGTCTGTTTCTCTAGAGAACTCTAATAGGGCACCAGTGTCTCAAAGTCCACCCTCTGAAAGAGAAAGCAGTGCGCCCCCCACCCCACTGCACACAGCATTTAAAGGCACCCAAATTCGATTTTAAGTTAAATTCAGCCATCATCATTTCTGAAAAACTGGAATTGAGTGGCATCCTTGAGGGTGAAAGTCGAGGTTTCTTTTCGTCCATCCACCCTCCTTCCTTCCGGTACTTCTGAGCTATTACTTTGGTGCTGGGAACAGCGTCGTAGCTCTAGGTTAACTATGGGGTTCTCTTCATGGGATAGCTGTTCAAAAGGCTGGCTTCACGCTTGTTTTCTCAGTTTTGTGAATGTGGAGCTGAGGAAAGTTGGAATGCTGCTAAAGGATCTCCAACTCCATACAGACTCTGAGGGAAGCATCTCTGGGTGAGAGCTGGTGAGATCAGAAAATGCGGCAGGATGAAAACGGGGCTGCATACTGTCTCCTCAGATCCATTTTCCACTTTGGGCTTCCCAAGAGCCGATGACTTGTGCTTGGAGACCCCTGCGGTTTGGCGCACTGACCACCGCTCTCTCCAGAGTGCTCTGGTTCCGGGCTGTCAGTCAGCGCCTTTGGTCCCTCCCACCGCAGTGGTGGGTTCAGCATGGGCATGGGACCCAGCATGGTCCAATCCGAATGATTCTCAGTAGTCTTGTTTTGAAGCTTCAGGCCAAAACAAATGTTTAAAAATAAGAACCCTTGGTATAAAATCCGAATGTCTAGAGTGTGATCAGTCAGGAATACAGACTATCATTTTTTGCTTCCTTCACTCGTTTGTGTGTGTGGCACAAGGGAAACGGGCTGAGAGGTCCTCCTATAGCCACTAAAACAAAAACCTCACAAGGCTAAGAGCCACAGAGCCCTCCGCAAAGGCAAAAACCCTCTTTGAATTTCTTTTAGTTAGTGAAAACAGGTACTAATGGAGGTCTTTCATAAAAGCAAAGTGTCGTAATGCAAACTTTTGAAACATGGGAGATACCCGTATTCCATTGGATCTAGAATAGTTTAATTAAATATTCTGCCTTATAGGGTGTGTATGAAGCTTTTTTTATATGATAACTAGTGTAGTCCCTCTGCTTTGCTTTTAGAAACACAAAAATGATTTGTTTACTGTCACAAAAACCACCGTCTCTCCAATTCAGATTTTAGTTCAGGTAGATAAATTATCTAAATCCTTTATTCCAGACCCTAGAAATGAAGGATAGAAAATGAGGAGAGGAAACCAAGCTGTTCTTGAGGAAAGACATGGGAAGAGGAGCTGGAGAGAAACAGTCAAGGTTTTCTTCTCCAATACAACCAAGGAAAAAACCGGCGCCCCTCCCACCAGGAGTTTTGGCTTCCCCTCCAGGGACTTCAGCTGGTAAGGTTTTCTAGGCTGTAAAAAACTGATATTAAGCTGAGGAATCCATTAAAGGCTGTGACATTTACTTGTTATTTATTAATTTGCCCTTGACTGTGCAGAAGAAATATGTTAAGAGCATGCCTAGTACTGATATCAAGTAAGTACACCGCCTCTGGTTGCTACCTTGTCTTATTTTGTTCTTGCTCCAAATTCAGATCATCTTCGCTGTCCCTTCACTATTCTCTTAATATGGTGGCATTTTGTTCCATGAGTGAAGACGTGCCTGGAAACAGGTTTGTTGAAGCTCCTCTTCCCTGCTTCACACAAGCTACATATTTGGCATTTGACAGGTGGTCACGCCATTGTCCATCCATTCAACATTCATCCAGCAAGTATTAGTTGAGGGAGTCCTCAGTGCCAGTGGCCATCTGAGTGAGGAGGATCCTACATGTTTGCCCTACCACGCTACAACTACCCTAGGTTACTGTTCTATAGGAGCTGCCTTTTACAGGTCATTACCTTATCCAGCCAGTATTTATGAGGTGCCAGCCACATGCCAGCTCTGTGATGAATAAGGGGCCAGCAACACGTGATGAATAAGACATTGTCCTGGTGCTTAAGCACTGTGTGGAGAGCACTATGGGAGCACACAGGTGAGAGAAGCCAGTTTAACAAGGGGAAGAACAGGCTTTTCCAGGTGACATGTAGATGGTGCTTTCAAAGAAGAGCCAGGTGCTCGTGGCCATATGGATTCCAGGTGGGCAGATCGGTGTAGGCAAGGGTCAGGACCAAGAAGCAACGTGTTATGATTCTATCACAGGGTGAGAAGTGAGAGACCCGACTGGGAGGGAGGCAAGGTCCTTGAATGCCTCCTGGAAGCACGGAGCTCTGCCCTAAAGGTAATAAGCAGCCACAGGAAGATTTAAGCAGTGTGGCGACAGTGTTTCCAGAGGTTCCTAGTACAGTAGTGTTTGCAAGGGTAAGGAGAGGCAAAGATAGGTCAGAAAGTGCAAAATAAAAGGTCAAAGGATGCCATGTTAATATTAGGCAACAAAAAGTCCTTATGACCAAATCACATAATAAAAAAAAAAAATAAAATAACTTAAAAGATTTGCCTAGAGATATGAGAAGCTAACAAAAACACAAGTCATGAGAGTTTTTAACATGCAGGTTTTGAGAAATATAAGCAAAAAACATTATTTGAGTTATAAAACGCTTGAATAAACCAGTATAAAAGAAACATGTTTTTTAAGCTCACTTGGTTACATTGATGACAATCCACCATAAACTCATCCCAAAGAAAACCTCATTAAATTAAAAAAAAATCCAGGTCACATTCACTAATCACATTGCAATAAAGGGGGAAATAGATAACACAAACATTTGTTACCCCTATAAAAATTTCAAGCCCAATGAAAATTTATAGCTTCTCAAACCTTCAATAACCAGATTTAAAGTAAAAGTGAATATATTTTGTCCATATTGCAACAAAAGTGTAAAAGTGTAAAATAATCAGGAATTCACTGAAGCATGAAGGACTTATATGAGGAAAGATACACATTTTTGATTACGGAACATAAAACAAGCCTTGACTACATTAACATATTTCTGGATGTCAGTTATTCCAAAATTTATTTCAAATGTAATATACTTCCGAAAAAAAGTTTCTTGTAGAACTTGATAATGATTTGAAGTTCATATGGAATGAGTTTATCCAGCCAGAAGCATTTTAAAAAGAGAAATGCTGCAGGAAGGATCATATTATCAGAAATTAAAGTACAATATATATTAAAAGATACAAATTGTGTGTTGCTGGTGCTGAAATAAACTGAATGGTAAGACAGAGTAGAAATCCCAGACAGCAGCCCTGTCTCTCTATATGAAAATAGTATATGAAAAATGTTAGTAAATGTCTATTGAATGTACTCAATAAATTACTTTCAAACCATGGGGAAAAAAATACAGCTAGGCCTCAAGAAAACTGGTCCAGTTCTCAGAATCCAGCCCAGCTGCCCTTTTATAAAGAAAGCCCTATAGAGTTTATCTGGTAGAGGACAGTATCCAGGCTTAAAATTATAGACCTTCCTGGGGCTGGTTGTTTCAGGAGCGTAAGCCAGGATGCACGTTTCACTCTTTCTCCATCAAAAGGAAAAGGGTGTCATGGTTTGGGGGGTGAATTAGGATGGAGGAGCAAGAGAAACCTCAAACACCGGCCTCTCAGGCATAGCTGCTCCCTATTGACTACAAACACGTGTGGAAAACAGTGCACCATCTTAAGGTGTCCAGAAATACAAAGACACACAGTTCTGCTAGTACCTGCCTTGTGGTGGTGATTGTTGTCATCTCCCTGCCTCTCCTCATCACCCTCTGTCCCCGAATATCCCCTCACAAAACTTCTGCTATTGGCTTAGCCTATTACTATACCTGAGGGCCACTACACCCAGTTCTCTTCTCCTGAATTCGTTTTTTTTTTCTTCCTACACATGGGACTTCCTAGTCAGTTTCCTTTGGGTAGCTTTTCTCTAAGCTTAGAAAAACACTCATCTTTATCGCCACTTGCCAAGCACCTTCTTATGCCATGCATCAACCCTTAAACAATTCTGCAATTTAGTGATTGTTAAGTCAACTTTGCATATGTGACAGAACAGTGTACATGACTCACCTCCAGGGAATGTTTAACGCATTGGGTGACACCAAGACAGGATTTACGTAAATGCTCGCGTTTTAAACTATGGTTAACCTGCCTTCACGCTGCTGGCGAGCTGTTTCACCACACCTTTGTAGTTCCTTTGTGCCGTCTTCCTGTCTGCGGCCTCTTCATTACTAAGTTTATTCAGTCTGGTACAGGTATGTGTGGAAGGAGTAAACTTGAGCTTGGAGCCAGAAAACCTAGGTTCCAATGCTGGATCTTGCACTTACCAGCCGTTCTGACCAAGTTCCCTGAGGTTGGGCAGTGCCCTGAATGGCCCTGGGTTGCCCCCTTGTGAACGCGTGATAAACTGGGTGAATTCAGAGCCCTGCACACACCAGCTCCTTTTTTTGTGCTAGAACAGTGCTAATGTCATGGAGACCCTCGCTGAGGAGTCGCTTAAATAAAACACACACACACACTTCTTATAATGTGAAGGTGCTAGAGTGGGCTCTACCTGGGAAACCAATATGCAGCTTAGAAATACAGAAATCAGAGCTAGGAGGGACTTGGAGAGCTCCCTACACTGAAATAGGAGAAAACTGTGACCCCGAGAAAGAAAGTGACTTGTATCATGAAGGTAATGGATTTACAACCAGTTTCCCCAACTCTCCTCAGTAACCTGCCTCTTTTCCTTAACATTGAGTTGACATACTTAATGAAGCCACAAGAGGGAGACAGTGAGCAAGGAAATGTGCTCGGCATTCCCAAGTGTCTTGGGGAGGCTCTGGGAGGCTCTCTGGGAAGGCAGACCTACAGCTGTGGTGCGTGTACTAGATCTGGTTGGATCCTATTTCTATCCCATATTACCTGAGGGCTTAGTGGATAGATTAATTCATCTGAGCCTCTGTTTTCTCATCTGCTCAAAGGAGATACTATTCTATAGAAAGATGTTTGTAAGGTTAATTGAGATTGCAGATAAAAAGCTTAGCACAAAGTTGAATCTCAAGATGGGTGTTAGTGATGGTGACAGGTATAGGGATAATGCTTTCATTTCAAAGAGCACTTTTTGTGCCCTCCATCCCATCTCATCCCTATACTGTGGGTAAGGTGAAAGCAATCATTCGGACTTGGTCTAATTGTTATGTACTCCAGTCTCTTTTCTCCATCTTCATATTCTGGAAAGTCTGAGCACCTGCCAGGGGAAGGAGAGCATGGATTAAGGTAGAGGGAGAGACTGAGATGAAAATCTCACCTGATCTCCTATTCTGTATGATTTGTGTGGTGGGTGGGGCACCAGAGACATTGCCATGTCCTATTTTCCATTTTGTGGAAATTGGACCTTGCCGTAGGAGGTGAGGGTTGGGGAAGGTTCCAGGATGACTGGCAGGTGGAACCACCAGCGCCTGGCTTCCTTCCATCTCAGTGGAGGCCACTGGCCTCTGATGCAGAAAACAGCCTGACCCTGACCCCGAGGCTCCTGCATACCAGGACTTGGGCATCTGGAACACATATCATGGAAATATGTCAAGGAGAGACCTAGGAATAACTCATGATCTCTGGGGCTGGGAATGTCTTTGGAGGGGATTGAGCCAACCTGGTCATTTCCACTGAAGCCGACAGATGAGAACAGATGCTCGATGCCATAGAGTGGATCAGCAGAAGAGCCGGGAGGAGATTTTCCCAGAAGCACAGTTGATAAGTGGCCAGATTACGTCTAGAGCTCACGTCTGCTGCCCTGGGATCTTTCCACTGTGCCACGCGGGCCCCCATCCTGGGAGAAACGATGAAATGTAACTTGGCTTTGGCTCACAGGGATAATAAATGTGGAAACTAGAAGTACAGGTGGGTGAGAAGACACAGTATCCGCTCACTCCCTTCACTCTCCTCCAGAGAGAAAAAAAGAGGTGACAGTGAGTCTAAACCCCAGTTTTGGATTGAGCAGCTTTCTGGGTCTGCTGGTGTCTCCATTGCTCTCCCTGATGTTTTATGTAGCTTTTATATCTAGAGTCACCTTCTAATAGAGGATAAAGGCTGCAGCTCACCTCGAGTGGGGAAGGGGGTGCACTTTTGTGACCTTTACCTCTAGGAGTCCCACCAGGTTCTCAGGGTAAAGACCAGAGAAAAATGCCCTTGTGCTTCCTTACCTTCCTTATCTCAGGCACCATCCGCTCTTTGTTACAGGACACACTGTGACTGGTAAGACGCTGACCTGGCAGCGTGGAGTCCTGCCTGTGTGTGCTGCTGTGCTGCACACAGCTCAGGTGAAGAGCAAAGAGCCTGTTCTGTGGGCCGCAGTGTGTGTCAAGGCCTGGGCTTTATGGATCAAGGTGCTCAGTTTGCAGAAATAGCAGGCACAAGATACACGTGGAAGGTGGCATTGCTGGCAGGGGAGGAGGTGTTCAGATTAGCCGGTCCATACTGACAAGGAGACAGTCAGATAGGAAGAGCGAGGGCTATGGTGGCAGCTAACCAGATGTGGAATCACTGGGGCTCAGGTCGGCTGGTCATTAGAATGTCTCTTTTGGTTCCTGTCTTGGAGGATGAAGAAACAAAACCTCACTGGCGTCACTTTGAGTTTGGCAGCTGAGGAGAAATGAAAATTTGGACCATCTCACTGGGAAGTCCTGTAGCTGCTCATCTTTGGCCCCTTTGCTCCTCAGTCTTCACAGCAACAAGCTCTGGGAGAGAGTCCAGCAGGTGCTCTGTGTTCTGGTTTTCCCTTGCTACCACTGACCATCTCTGCTCCCTATTAGCTCCTGCTCATACGGTTTTCATACCCTTTCCCTAAAACTCATAGCAAGAGCTCAGATCTCATTGAATCAGGTTTCATTGGCCTATCAAAATGTTTCTATATAGAGTGGATCTTAAAAGTTCCCATCATAAGAAAAAAAAATGTTTGTAACTATGTGTGGTGACAGACGTTAACCAGACATTGTGGTGATCATTTTGCAATATGTACAAATGTCAAATCATTCTGCTGAATGTACACCTGAAAACTGATAGAATGTGATATGTCAGCTATGTCTCAAAAAAAGAAGTATTAAACGCAGAAATCCAACCTCATAATTCACTGGGAGAGCTTTTGTGCTTGGCGGGGGGCGGGCAGGGGAACAAGTTGCAGTCAGCTTGCATTTGCGTAGCGCTTAACAGTTTTCAAAACACTTTCACACCCTTTGTCTCTCTTTATCACAGACACCAGAGCCCAGGAGGGCAGATAGATTCCTTCTCTGGGGCTCTGAAGAACTCTTGGGGCTCCCCCTGTGAGCTTGGCATGGAGGCAGAGGTCCTTACCGATGAAGAGTGGGGGCTCTTCAAAGACCCATATCTCTAGTTTCAAATCTGGACTTAGCCCTTATGTGCTTTGTGATCCTAGCTTTGTGTCCCAACTTCTCTGAGCCTCAGCTATGACGTGGTGCTAATGACACCTTCCTTGTAGAGTTGTTGTGAGACTTAAAGGAGATATGTAGAAAGCATCTGGTCCAGCACCCTGCTCAGAATAGACCCTTGATACCCCCAGAGTCAGCTTCTCTGTTACTGCGATGGCACATTCAGCCCACAGCCCCAGGCCCCTTGACTTAAAGAAGAAAAAAGTTTATATATAGTTTTAAGTCATCTACTATTTTATTTATTAAAGCGAGTTATAATGAATGGCTGCTGGAGAATAGCATTTGTTTGGATTAATGAATATACTAGACGAAACTTGAGATAACTGATCATTCCGGGTTCAGAATTTAGAGGAAATGACACCGTGAGAAATCTTGTTATCAAGCCACTGAAGTTGGATTTGGAGAAATGCTAAGATCTTTTATTTAGCTTTTTGTGGAATTTATTTTTTCCTGCTCCAAGGTCACAAGATAAAATCCAGCATGCCAAAAATATGTCTTTATAACTCTTGATAAAACGGAAGTGTTGGGGGGAATTACTGGCCATAGATTGTTGGTGTTTATTATTTGCTGTGAAACTCGTTGTTCAAAAAAAGTGAGATTAGATTTCCCTGAAATTGTAGGCCTTTAGAATTCACCTTTTGGAAAAAATAAGAAGCAGTGCTATTGTTTCCTTTTAAAACACACACACACACACACACACACACACACACGCACGCACACACACACCCCTATATTCAATTTTAGTGGTTTGATTGGTCTGAAAGACATTCTCTAAGAAGTTCAGGTAAAAACCTAATTTACAAAATGATTGCAGAGCAGTAAATGAGCAGAGTTGAGTGAGCTGACAGTAGTGAAGAAGAGAAGAGAAGACTGTAATGTGTGTGCATTGCTTTGATGCGGCGTGGGTTAGTTGGGCTACTCTCACTAAACAGACTGTCCATATGGGTCTCTAACAGTTATGTGTTAGTCATGTATAGGAATAAGTGTCTGAGGTTATATATTAGGCATTTTCAGAGTGATTTCTTAAGAATAATATTTTCCTTTCCTGCATATTTGCTATCTGCAGAACCATTTTGTTCATAATCATAGAGGAAGCCTACACAGAAAAATATGCTACATTTGTGCTTTTAATTTGGAATTATACAAACACTAGAAAAAAATCTTTTATTAAGAGAAAGCAAAGCAATATCCTTCCTAGATTCAACATAATGAAGAGCAGTTCATAAATGTATCACCTCAACTTTACATGACCCTCAGTTTCTAATATATTTGTCCTCACATTTTTCCTCTGCTCTAATCTTTAATACCAGATGTCTGAGGCTTTTCCTTTGTCTCTTGCTGAGGTTGAAATTTAATTTCCTCTGATGATATATCTCAACTCCCTCCTAATGCATCACCTACAGCCACTCCCTCCTTTGACCCAATAGCATTCAATAGAAATGTCTCCCTGTGGTATCAGATACCATTAAGTGAAATCAGAAAAATAAATAAGATACATTCCCATCTTCAGAGGTATAATAGACTGGTAAGAAAACATATAATTTTTAACTGACGGCTGATCTTGGCGGATTAAACACATCTAATTCTGTTGCCTCATGAAACCTAACAAAAATGACAGTAAGAGGTAGGAAGAAAGTTATGAATCTACAAATCCAAAAAATATGAGAGAAAATGGTGTCACATTTTTTCAAATGTTAGTAAGCAAACGGATAAGTAGTAAAAAACTTAGCAGCCCACAGAAAGTATAAATCTTACTGATAGAGCTAGAAGACTGGGAAAAGGCTGATCCTCATTGGTAGAAGGCAGTAAGTCTCAAGAATTGGAAGTGCCTCCAGTTGGATGTATCACTGGACATGGTGAAGCACTGCTTCTAACTAAGGAGTCAGTGAATTAGTAAATTAAGTAAATTCACTAAGAAGAGTGAATTAAGATCTCAGAAGGCCTAGAGGGTAATCATTTCTAACTGGAACAACAGAATACAGGGTTCCAGAAGGAATATCTCCAGAAAAAAATAAATGAAACTGATGTATTGTCCTATGAGTCTGCAGACATTGAGAGATTTGCATTCATGGTGGGGTATTTGGGAATTAATTGCTTTTAGGTATATGACTCCAGGAAAAGAAATGGTTGAAAGAAGATACAATTATAACAGGCATAGTAATTTAGCTATTAATGTCTAAAACACCATATATTGATCCAACTAAAAATTATGATAAAACTCTATTGGGAGAATGAGGGAAAAGAAAGTGTTAGTGTGGGGAGGGGTATCCAGAGTAAGGGAGGAGGATGTAGGTGTTAGTCTGTTGTCTTCAATAATGGGGAGTTAGTTATAAAAGCCCAAAATTAAAAATAGTATTAAATACATTGTCTTAGGGGCACCTGGGTGGCTCAGTCTGTTAAGCATCTGACTTTGGCTCAGGTCATGATCTCAGGGTCCTGGGATCCAGCCTCCTGTTGGGCTCCATGCTCAGCGGGGAGTCTGCTTCTCTCTCTCCCTCTGCCTACCCCATCCCGCCTGTGCTCTCTCTTGCTCTCTCTCTCAAATAAATAAAATCTTTTAAAAATAAATAAATACATTGACTTAGAAATATGGAAGTAAACACAAAATGAAACAACTAAAAATTTAACTGCTTGCTTCTAGAGAAAGGAAATTAGTTGAGACCAGGGTTAGGGAAGACTAATGACCTCCTTCAGGCTAAATCCAATGAACATTTTGTTGTTATTGTCTTTCTCCTCTGAATTCTTTAGTATTAATGGGAATATTTCTTCCTGTTGAAATATTTCTATATTAACAGTGTTAAACAGTTTATGTATATTATTTAAGATAATCCTCTCAATAATCATATGACATATTATCTACATTTTGCAGGTGAATAAACTGAAGCTCGGAGAGCTTATTGGTCCCAGCTCACACAAGGAATGGGACTCAAACCTAGCTCTGTCTGAGTCTGGAGTCTAAACTCAAGATTACTAGTACTGTGGCCCTTTCTCTTCCTTTAAAGATAATTTGATCCTCAAAATTGCCATGTACTGTATGTTGGCTAACTTGAACATAATAAAAAAAATCAGAAAAAAATTGTCATGTGAAGTTATTTCAATTATTATTTTTTAAATAATGCTAATGCAGCTACCTCCTATAGCATCCTCTTGGTCCATATGAATTCCATGCATCCAAATGCAGCTTGCCCTACTCTTTAGTTTCCTCTGCCATAGGCAACACTTTGTCAGTGTCCTATCTTCAGACTTCTTTGGGGCCAAGTTAGGCAAGAATCTCTAAGCCATTGCAAACTCAAAGTGTCATGTGCCAGTTAACGTATGACCTTGCTTATGCTCTGCTCTGGTGGCAGCTTGGGGCTGGCTTATGGTTTTCTGAAGCTCAACAAGTAAAATTCCAGACTTGCCTTCTGAAAACCCCTTCCCCAAAAACCTCCAAAGAGTTCCCTTGCTGGCAATGTCCACAATAGCCAAACTATGGAAAGAGCCAAGATGTCCATCGACAGATGAATGGATAAAGAAGATGTGGTATATATATATATATATAT
>NW_022589719.1:27714745-27715749 GCF_004348235.1 Phoca vitulina | reverse complement strand
GTGGTATATATATACAATGGAATATTATGCAGCCATCAAAAAGAATGAAATCTTGCCATTTGCAGTGACATGGCTGGAACTAGAGGGTATTATGCTAAGTGAAATAAGTCAATTAGAGAAAGACATGTATCATATGATCTCACTGATATGAGGAATTCTTAATCTCAGGAAACAAACAGGGTTGCTGGAGTGGTGGAGGGTAGGAGGGATGGGGTGGCTGGGTGATAGACATTGGGGAGGGTCTGTGCTATGGTGAGCGCTGTGAATTGTGTAAGACTGTTGAATCACAGACCTGTACTCCTGAAACAAATAATACATTATATGTTAAAAAAAAAAAGATAGTAGGAAGGGAAAAATGAAGGGGGTGGGAATCAGAGCGGGAGATGAACCATGAGAGACTATGGACTCTGAGAAACAAACTGAGGGTTCTAGAGGGGAGGGTGGTGGGGGGATGGGTTACTTTGGTGATGGGTATTAAGGAGGGCACGTACTGCATGGAGCAGTACTGGGTGTTATACGCAAATGATGAATTATGGAACACAACATCAAAAACTAATGATGTAATGTATGGTGATTAACATAACATAATAAAATTAAAAAAAAAAAAGAGTTCCCTTGCTGACCATGCACTTGTCTTTTTGCGAGGACTAATGTGGGAAATGCCAAAAATTTCTGTGGTCCTATAAATTCCCTTCAAAAATCCTCCTTTTTATTTTAATAAACAATTCTTATATTTTATTTTATTTATTTTTCTTTCTTTCTTTTTTATTTTATTTTATTATGTTATGTTAGTCACCATACAGTACATCATTAGTTTTTGATGTAGTGTTCCATGATTCATCGCTTGCATATAACACCTAGTGCTCCATGCAATACATGCCCTCCTTAGTACCCCTCACCAGGCTAACCCATCTCCCCATCCCCCTCCCCTCTAAAACCCTCAGTTTGTTTCTCGGAGTACATAGTTCTCATGGTTCGTCTCCCCCTCCAATTTCCCCCCCCTT